>NW_025918795.1:18230-75157 GCF_907164915.1 Impatiens glandulifera
GACGCTTGATGCTTGACGCTTGACGCTTGATGCTTGATGCTTGATGCTTGATGCTTGATGCTTGATGCTTGATGCTTGATTCTTGATGCTTGATATTTGATGCTTGATGCTTGATGATTGATGCTTGATGCTTGATACTTGATGCTTGATTCTTGATGCTTGATGCTTGATGTTTGATGCTTGATGCTTGATGCTAGATGCTTGATGCTTGATGCTTGATGCTTGATGATTGATGCTTGATGCTTGATGCTTGATGCTTGATGCTTGATGCTTGATGCTTGATGCTTGATGCTTGATGCTTGATGCTTGATGTTTGATTCTTTATGTATGAACTTGATGGTTGATGCTTGATTTTTGATGCTTGATGCTTGATGCTTGATGCTTGATGCTTGATGCTTGATGCTTGATGCTTGATGCTTGATGTTTGATGCTTGATGCTTGACGCTTGACGCTTGATGCTTGATGCTTGATGCTTGATGCTTGATGCTTGATGCTTGATGTTTGATTCTTGATGCTTGATGCTTGATGCTTTATGCTTGATAATTAATTCTTATTTCTTGATGCTTGATTCTTGATTCATGATGCTTAATGCTTGATGATTAATTCTTGACGCTTGATGCTTGTTGCTTGATGATTGATGCTTGATGCTTGATGCTTGATGCTTGATGCTTGATGCTTGATGCTTGATTCTTGATTCATGATGCTTAATGCTTGATGATTAATTCTTGACGCTTGATGCTTGTTGCTTGATGCTTGATGCTTGATGCTTGATGCTTGATGCTTGATGCTTGATGCTTGATGCTTGATGCTTGATGCTTGATGCTTGATGATTGATGCTTGATGCTTGATGCTTGATACTTGATGCTTGATGCTTGATGCTTGATGCTTGATGCTTGATGATTGATGCTTGATGCTTGATACTTGATGCTTGATGCTTGATGCTTGATGTTTGATGCTTGATGCTTGATGCTTGATGCTTGATGCTTGATGCTTGATGATTGATGCTTGATGCTTGATGCTTGATGAATGATGCTTGATGCTTGATAGCTTGATGCTTGATGCTTGATGCTTGATGCTTGATGCTTGATGCTTGATGCTTGATGCTTGATGCTTGATGCTTGATGCTTGATGCTTGATGCATTGATGCTTGATGCTTGATGCTTGATGCTTGATGCTTGATGCTTGATGCTTGATGCTTGATGCTTGATGCTTGATGTTTGATGCTTGATGCTTGATGCTTGATGCTTGGTGCTTGATGCTTGATGCTTGATGCTTGATGCTTGATGAATGATGCTTGATGCTTGATACTTGATACTTGATGCTTGATGCTTGATGCTTGATGTTTGATGCTTGATGCTTGATGCTTGATGCTTGATGCTTGATGCTTGATGCTTGATGCTTGATGCTTGATGCTTGATGCTTGATGCATGATGCTTGATGCTTGATGCTTGATGCTTGATGCTTGATGCTTGATGCTTGATGCTTGATGCTTGATGCTTGATGCTTGATGCTTATGTATGAACTTGATGCTTGATGCTTGATTCTTGATGCTTGATGCTTGATGCTTGATGCTTGATGCTTGATGCTTGATGCTTGATGCTTGATGCTTGATGCTTGATGCTTGATGCTTGATGCTTGATGCTTGATGCTTGATGCTTGATGCTTGATGCTTGATGCTTGATGCTTGATGCTTGATGCTTGATGCTTGACGCTTGATGCTTGATGCTTGATGCTTGATGCTTGATGCTTGATGCTTGATTCTTGATGCTTGTTGATTGATGCTTGATGCTTGATTCTTGATGATTGATGCTTGATGCTTGATACTTGATGCTTGATGCTTGATGCTTGATGCTTGATGCTTGATGCTTGATGCTTGATGCTTGATGCTTGATGCTTGATGCTTGATGCTTGATGCTTGATGCTTGATGCTTGATGCTTGATGCTTGATGATTGATGCTTGATGCTTGATGCTTGATACTTGATGCTTGATGCTTGATGTTTGATGTTTGATGCTTGATGCTTGATGCTTGATGCTTGATGCTTGATGCTTGATGCTTGATGCTTGATGCTTGATGCTTGATGTTTGATTCTTTATGTATGAACTTGATGGTTGATGCTTGATTCTTGATGCTTGATGCTTGATGCTTGATGCTTGATGCTTGATGCTTGATGTTTGATGCTTGATGCTTAATGCTTGATGCTTGATGCTTGATGCTTGATGCTTGATGCTTGATGCTTGATGCTTGACGCTTGGTGCTTGATGCTTGATGCTTGATGCTTGATGCTTGATGCTTGATGCTTGATGCTTGATGCTTGATGCTTGATGCTTGATGCTTGATGCTTGATGCTTGATGCTTGATGCTTGATGCTTGATGCTTGATGCTTGATGCTTGATGTTGATGCTTGATGCTTGATGCTTGATGATTGATGCTTGATGCTTGATGCTTGATGCTTGATGCTTGATGCTTGATGCTTGATGCTTGATGCTTGATGCTTGATGCTTGATGCTTGATGCTTGATGCTTGATGCTTGATGCTTGATGATTGATGCTTGATGATTGATGCTTGATGCTTGATGCTTGATACTTGATGCTTGATGCTTGATGCTTGATGCTTGATGATTGATGCTTGATGCTTGATACTTGATGCTTGATGCTTGATGCTTGATGCTTGATGTTTGATGCTTGATGCTTGATGCTTGATGCTTGGTGCTTGATGCTTGATGCTTGATGCTTGATGCTTGATGCTTGATGCTTGATGATTGATGCTTGATGCTTGATACTTGATGCTTGATGCTTGATGCTTGATGCTTTGATGCTTGATGCTTGATGCTTGATGCTTGGTGCTTGATGCTTGATGCTTGATGCTTGATGCTTGATGCTTGATGCTTGAGATGCTTGATGCTTGATGCTTGATGCTTGATGCTTGATGCTTGATGCTTGATGCTTGATGCTTGATGCTTGAGGCTTGATAGCTTGATGCTTGGATGCTTGATGCTTGATGCTGATGCTTGATGCTTGATGCTTGATGCTTGAGTGCTTGATGCTTGATGCTTGATGCTAGATGCTTGATGCTTGAGGCTTGATGCTTGATGCTTGAGTGCTGATGTATGCTTGATGCTTTGATGCTTGATGCTTGATGCTTGATGCTTGATGCTTGATGCTTGATGCTTGATGCTGATTTGATGCTTGATGCTTGATTCTTGATGCTTGATCTTGATGCTTGATGCTTGATGCTTGATGCTGATTCTTGATGCTGATGCTTGAGGCTTGATGCTTGATGCTTGATGCTTGATGCTTGATGCTTGATGCTTGATGCTTGATGCTTGATGCTTGATGCTTGATGTCTGATGCTTGATGCTTGATGCTTGATGCTTGATGCTTGATGCTTGATGCTTGATGCTTGATGCTTGATGCTTGATGCTTGATGCTTGATGCTTGATGCTTGATGCTTGATGCTTGATGCTTGATGCTTGATGCTTGATGCTTGATGCTTGATGCTTGATGCTTGATGCTTGATGCTTGATGCTTGATGCTTGATGCTTGATGCTTGATGCTTGATGCTTGATGCTTGATGCTTGATGCTTGATGCTTGATGCTTGATGCTTGATGCTTGATGCTTGATGCTTGATGCTTGATGCTTGATGCTTGATGCTTGATGCTTGATGCTTGATGCTTGATGCTTGATGCTTGATGCTTGATGCTTGATGCTTGATGCTTGATGCTTGATGCTTGATGCTTGATGCTTGATGCTTGATGCTTGATGCTTGATGCTTGATGCTTGATGCTTGATGCTTGATGCTTGATGCTTGATGCTTGATGCTTGATGCTTGATGCTTGATGCTTGATGCTTGATGCTTGATGCTTGATGCTTGATGCTTGATGCTTGATGCTTGATGCTTGATGCTTGATGCTTGATGCTTGATGCTTGATGCTTGATGCTTGATGCTTGATGCTTGATGCTTGATGCTTGATGCTTGATGCTTGATGCTTGATGCTTGATGCTTGATGCTTGATGCTTGATGCTTGATGCTTGATGCTTGATGCTTGATGCTTGATGCTTGATGCTTGATGCTTGATGCTTGATGCTTGATGCTTGATGCTTGATGCTTGATGCTTGATGCTTGATGCTTGATGCTTGATGCTTGATGCTTGATGCTTGATGCTTGATGCTTGATGCTTGATGCTTGATGCTTGATGCTTGATGCTTGATGCTTGATGCTTGATGCTTGATGCTTGATGCTTGATGCTTGATGCTTGATGCTTGATGCTTGATGCTTGATGCTTGATGCTTGATGCTTGATGCTTGATGCTTGATGCTTGATGCTTGATGCTTGATGCTTGATGCTTGATGCTTGAATGCTTGATGCTTGATGCTTGATGCTTGATGCTTGATGCTTGATGCTTGATGCTTGATGCTTGATGATTATGCTTGATGCTTGATGCTTGATGCTTGATGCTTGATGCTTGATGCTTGATGCTTGATGCTTGATGATTGATGCTTGATGCTTGATGCTTGATGCTTGATGCTTGATGCTTGATGCTTGATGCTTGATGCTTATGCTTGATGCTTGATGCTTGATGCTTGATGCTTGATGCTTGATGCTTGATGCTTGATGCTTGATCTTGATGCTTGATGCTTGATGCTTGATGCTTGATGCTTGATGCTTGATGCTTGATGCTTGATGCTTGATGCTTGATGCTTGATGCTTGATGCTTGATGCTTGATGCTTGATGCTTGATGCTTGATGCTTGATGCTTGATGCTTGATGCTTGATGCTTGATGCTTGATGCTTGATGCTTGATGCTTGATGCTTGATGCTTGATGCTTGATGCTTGATGCTGATGCTTGATGCTTGATGCTTGATGCTTGATGCTGATGCTTGATGCTTGATGCTTGATGCTTGATGCTTGATGCTTGATGCTTGATGCTTGATGCTATGATGCTTGATGCTTGATGCTTGATGCTTGATGCTTGATGCTTGATGCTTGATGCTTGATAGCTTGATGCTTGATGCTTGATGCTTGATGCTTGATGCTGATGCTTGATGCTTGATGCTTGATGCTTGATGCTTGATGCTTGATGCTTGATGCTTGATGCTTGATGCTTGATGCTTGATGCTTGATGCTTGATGCTTGATGCTTGATGCTTGATGCTTGATGCTTGATGCTTGATGCTTGATGCTTGATGCTGATGCTGATGCTTGATGCTTGATGCTTGATGCTGATGCTTGATGCTTGATGCTTGATGCTTGATGCTTGATGCTTGATGCTTGATGCTTGATGCTTGATGCTTGATGCTTGATGCTTGATGCTTGATGCTTGATGCTTGATGCTTGATGCTTGATGCTTGATGCTTGATGCTTGATGCTTGATGCTTGATGCTTGATGCTTGATGCTTGATGCTTGATGCTTGATGCTTGATGCTTGATGCTTGATGCTTGATGCTTGATGCTTGATGCTTGATGCTTGATGCTTGATGCTTGATGCTTGATGCTTGATGCTTGATGCTTGATGCTTGATGCTTGATGCTTGATGCTTGATGCTTGATGCTTGATGCTTGATGCTTGATGCTTGATGCTTGATGCTTGATGCTTGATGCTTGATGCTTGATGCTTGATGCTTGATGCTTGATGCTTGATGCTTGATGCTTGATGCTTGATGCTTGATGCTTGATGCTTGATGCTTGATGCTTGATGCTTGATGCTTGATGCTTGATGCTTGATGCTTGATGCTTGATGCTTGATGCTTGATGCTTGATGCTTGATGCTTGATGCTTGATGCTTGATGCTTGATGCTTGATGCTTGATGCTTGATGCTTGATGCTTGATGCTTGATGCTTGATGCTTGATGCTTGATGCTTGATGCTTGATGCTTGATGCTTGATGCTTGATGCTTGATGCTTGATGCTTGATGCTTGATGCTTGATGCTTGATGCTTGATGCTTGATGCTTGATGCTTGATGCTTGATGCTTGATGATTGATGCTTGATGCTTGATGCTTGATGCTTGATGCTTGATGCTTGATGCTTGATGCTTGATGCTTGATGCTTGATGCTTGATGCTTGATGCTTGATGCTTGATGCTTGATGCTTGATGCTTGATGCTTGATGCTTGATGCTTGATGCTTGATGCTTGATGCTTGATGCTTGATGCTTGATGCTTGATGCTTGATGCTTGATGCTTGATGCTTGATGCTTGATGCTTGATGCTTGATGCTTGATGCTTGATGCTTGATGCTTGATGCTTGATGCTTGATGCTTGATGCTTGATGCTTGATGCTTGATGCTTGATGCTTGATGCTTGATGCTTGATGCTTGATTCTTGATGCTTGATGCTTGATGCTTGATGCTTGATGCTTGATGCTTGATGCTTGATGCTTGATGCTTGATGCTTGATGCTTGATGCTTGATGCTTGATGCTTGATGCTTGATGCTTGATGCTTGATGCTTGATGCTTGATGCTTGATGCTTGATGCTTGATGCTTGATGCTTGATGCTTGATGCTTGATGCTTGATGCTTGATGCTTGATGCTTGATGCTTGATGCTTGATGCTTGATGCTTGATGCTTGATGCTTGATGCTTGATGCTTGATGCTTGATGCTTGATGCTTGATGCTTGATGCTTGATGCTTGATGCTTGATGCTTGATGCTTGATGCTTGATGCTTGATGCTTGATGCTTGATGCTTGATGCTTGATGCTTGATGCTTGATGCTTGATGCTTGATGCTTGATGCTTGATGCTTGATGCTTGATGCTTGATGCTTGATGCTTGATGCTTGATGCTTGATGCTTGATGCTTGATGCTTGATGCTTGATGCTTGATGCTTGATGCTTGATGCTTGATGCTTGATGCTTGATGCTTGATGCTTGATGCTTGATGATTGATGCTTGATGTTTGATGCTTGATGCTTGATACTTGATGCTTGATGCTTGATGCTTGATTCTTGATTCTTGATGCTTGATGCTTGATACTTGATGCTTGATGCTTGATGCTTGATGTTTGATGCTTGATGCTTGATGCTTGATGCTTGATGCTTGATGCTTGATGCTTGATGCTTGATGCTTGATGCTTGATGCTTGATGCTTGATGCTTGATGCTTGATGCTTGATGCTTGATGTTTGATGCTTAATGATTTGTTCTCATTGCTTGATGCTTGATGCTTGATGCTTGATGCTTGATGCTTGATGCTTGATGCTTGATGCTTAATGCTTGATGCTTGATGCTTGATGCTTGATGCTTGATGCTTGATGCTTGATGCTTGATGCTTGATGCTTGATGCTTAACGCTTGATGCTTGATGCTTGATGCTTGATACTTGATGCTTGATGCTTGATGCTTGATGCTTGATGCTTGATTCTTGATGCTTGATGTTTGATGTTTGATGCTTGATGCTTGATGATTGATGCTTGATGCTTGATACTTGATGCTTGATGCTTGATGTTTGATGCTTGATGCTTGATGCTTGATGCTTGATGCTTGATGCTTGATGCTTGATGCTTGATGCTTGATGATTGATGCTTGATGCTTGATGCTTGATACTTGATGCTTAATACATAATACATAATGTTTGATGTTTGATGCTTGATGCTTGATGCTTGATGCTTGATGATTGATGCTTGATGCTTGATACTTGATGCTTGATGCTTGATGCTTGATGCTTGATGCTTGATGCTTGATGCTTGATGCTTGATGTTTGATTCTTGATGCTTGATGCTTGATGCTTGATGCTTGATGCTTGATGCTTGATGCTTGATGCTTGATGCTTGATGCTTGATGCTTGATGCTTGATGCTTGATGCTTGATGTTTGATGCTTGATTCTATATAACTTATACAATAATATAATAAAAATACAAATTATTATAAAAAAAATATAAATTTAGAACTTTTATAAATTATGAAAATAAAAAAGATTTTTGCTTATATATTTAAATGTGTTTCGGGGTGAAGTTTAGGCACGAGATATAAATAATCGTTTGTCTCTTCTCTGATCAAACTAGAGAAAAATCACTTAAATGAAACAAGTTTGTAATTTATAAATAATATAAATAGTAACTAAATACAAATATTTTAAGCATTGTTAATACTTTGAAATAAATAAATACCGAGAAATAGAGTAAAAATGTCTCATTTTTATCATTTGAAATCACATATTTAGGCTAGATACTTTGTTCCTCATATTTCTATTATAAAGACCTTTACCATATAAATCATTCTAAAGAGACAAAGGGAAAATAGTTGATGTTTGTGATATTGTTTTAAATTATAGAGATATTTAGAAATGAAAATGACTTATTTTGGAATTGTAAAAAATAATATTAAGTTGATAAATTCCAAAAAAATGTTTTAAGTTTATTATTTGTTTGATCGATCCGAAAGTATAAAAATTATTTTTTAGTTAACAAATTAAAAAAAACTTTAAGTTTATAATTTTTTTGATTGATCTAAACTATGAAAGGAAATATTAATCAATATGTGACTACGTATGGAAGTTCTCGGTCACGGAATGAGAAGGACTTGCAAGACTAGGAAAGAAAATTCTCTACGATTCCATGTTGGCCATAATATAAAACTATAGTTGACAAAATCTACTATATGTATACTTACACATTTAAATGAAAACACAACAAAAATGATGTTTCTTAACAAATGTAAAGATTGACATCTCAGTAATGAAACATAACTAAATTTCTAAAACAATTAACAATATTATATAATTTGGTAGTTTAAATTGCTCTTTAGATGTACAAACTTGTGAAGATAAACACATTCATTTGATATTTATTATTTTGGTGTAGACCATTTGTGCATGCACATACTTAGATAAATGATAATTAAATATCTTGAAAGAATTACATTTTAGATCCTTAAACTCATTAAGACATTGTTTGATAACGTGTTATTTGGATTTAATCCAATGCTTGCTTGATGAAGGAAATAACCCTTTATCCCATCATCACTAATCATCAACACAAATATCAAAAAATTTATTTAATTTATATTCTTTTATTAAAATTCCCTTTAGTATAAAGAATATTTTACCTATTTAACTCAAAGATCTCACTTATTCATTAATAAGATTTTTTTTCAAACTAATTTTTTAACGGAAATGCAGCCAAATACAAATTGAATGTTAATATATTGTAGGTAATACATAGATTTGGGGCCTCATCTAATAAGTAGCTAAGTTTGAACGAGATTGGTTATTGTTAAGTTGGCTAGAATTTGTGGTGCAAGGAAAGAAAATATTAAACCAAACAAAAATTATATCTTTTTGGTGTATAATCTTGATTTAAGGAAATAAGATTAACACAAAAGAAAATTTGATATTTAATTATGATAATATAACTAAGAAATCTTAGGATAATATTTTAGATATTCTTTGTCAAGATATTAGTATTGACCTAGTTTAGACTTATTTAAAGGTGTAGTTGGACACTTTAGAAACCTGAAACTTTTGCCTTCAAAGCATCGTTTTCATTCCTAGTTTTGTATCTCATAGGTTTTATAAGACATAATATTATATAAACTCGTGTCATAACTATAATATGTCATAATATAATCTCTTTTATGATCTCCTTACTAATATTAACTCTTATATGTGGATGTATCAAGTTTTTATCTTGATAAACCATGTTAAAATTTGTTTCTATTTTATTGCTTACATAATTTCTCGTATTTCCTTCACAACAAACTGGTATCAGAAGTTCAGATTATTCAAATGTTTCTCTTTTCAATTGAGATGAAAATAGTAAAAATTGACAAGTTCTAAAGGTGAATGCAATGTGTATGATCAATATTCGGACTCTAATAAAACAACAAGGATTATGAGATCGCTGAAGTTATTGGTGGGAGTAAAAATAACAGTTGAGATGACCATTCAAAAGGAGAAGATGATGCGGAAAATCAAAATGCGGGCTCTACTAAAATAACAAGACTTATGGGATCACTGAGGTAGTCGGTAGAAGTAGAAATAACCATTGATTTGGTCTTTCTCGAGGAATAAAATAACAGATCAATAAAAGATCTCTACTGAACTAACAAGGCTTATGGGGTCATTGAAGTTATCGGCAAGAGCAAAAACAACTACTAAGATGGTCATTATGAAGGAGAAGGCACATTCAACAGTTTTCTTTGTGTATTGTAAATAATGTCATTATTAAGGTCTTATAAGAGGAGACTAATAAATATGGGACATCTTAAAGTACGCAAGTGAAAGTGGAGATTTATTGAATAAACTAAATATTTGGGTTAATAAAGAAGTTGTTAAGTTGTCTTGGAGACAACTCTAAATTTAAATGTGAGATTAAATGTGAGAGATGATAGATAATATGGTCATCTCTAGCATTGTTTAATGCATATACCATCTTGCATTGACTAATGCTTCTAGTCCATCTAACATTGACTAATCCATCTAGGTCACCTCTAGAATTAAGTAATATATCCAGTCCATCATTGACATTGACGGATGAATTTAGGTCATCTGACATTGACGAATGTATTTGAGACACTTATAGCATTAAGTAATGCATTTAGCTATATATGGCCTTGAGTAATGCATTTGTGCATTGACTAATGTATATAGGCAATCTGAGATTGACTAATACAAATAAGTTCTCTCAGATATTCAGTAATGCATCTGATCCATCTTACATTGACTAATGGATATAGGCAATTTGAGATTGACTAATACAACCAAGTCATCTCAGATATTCAGTAATGCATCTAAGCCATCTTACATTGACTAATGCATCTAGGCATCTAAGATTGACTAATACATTTGGACCACGTCTAGTATTTACTAATTAAATTGGACAATCTCTACCATTGACGAATGAATTTGGTCCATCCAACATTGACTAATATATCTAGGCCATCCGACATTGAAGAATGTATCTAAGCCATCTGAAATTAACAAGTGTATTTAATCCATCCGACATCAATAAATGCATCTGGATCATACAACATTGACGAGTGCATTTGGCTCATCCATAATTGATGAGTGCATCTGGGTCATCCGACATTTCCAAATGCATCTGTACCATTCGCCATTGACGAGTGCATCTTGGCCATCCGACATCGACAAATGCATCTAGGTCATCCGAAACCGATGAGTGTATCTGGGTCATCTAACATCAGTGAATGCATTTGAGCCATCCGACATCGGAAAATGTATATCGAACATCGACATTGATAAATTCATATATTAAGTTGTGTTAGGGAAACTCTGGATTAGAGAGGAGATAGAATATCTAGGGATTGATTAATACATTTGGGAATTCTAGAGAATTCAAGTCAAGATTGAGATTTGTTGAGTTATCCTTAATTGGTGGTGCAAGAAAATAGAATATTGAACAAAATAAAACTATATATTTTTGTGTATAATCTTGATTTATGGAAATAAGATTAACACAAAAAAAATATTATTCTACCAAAAATAAAAGGTTTCAACATAAATAATATATAAGATTCTGTTAAATTTCATAGATTTTCTTTTGTCTTATTTTTACATTTTCAATAATACGAGATAATATTTTAAATATATAAATTTGTTATTTTAATTGGGTATTTCCATCACTTTTTATATCTTATATATTTATTTTATTTTAGTAGGGGTATTCTTGGATTAGTTTGATTAATATGGTTAATATACTCATTTGTGTTTTTTTTTGGGAAACGGTGAAAACTAATTCATTAAAATCCCAAAAGTGGGAGGGTCTGAAATCAAAGTTAGACAAACCATAGCTATGATTAAGGATGACAATCAAAAGACCCAATAAAAAAACTTATTATTAACATTCATACATTCTAAAAAAACAAAGATTACAAATATAAAAGACTACATTCAAACTTAACCATCCCAACCTAGAATTTTCACATTCCATCTATTTTCATTAAGAGACCTTATTCTCCTTCCCCTTCCCCTTTATCTTCCTCTTACTTTAACGATGAAAGGAGATTGTATTGAAGAGGATGATGAGTATTGTTGTTTCTAATTTTGAATTCTCTATTTGTATGAGCCCGTTCAGATTTGATAGAAAAAATTGTGTTAGGATCGGTGTCAACTATAGAGACGGGGGTCTGAATATAGTTGGAAACTTTTAACTTTCAATTCAATGTTAACCTTGTGAGAGATTAAGATCTGTTTCTATTCTTCACAAATCTTCACAAGCTCTTAAAGGAATTCAAGTGAGGAACTGCTTTTCTGAATTTCAAGCGTCAGATAAACGAATGTAAGGAGGGGAAAGGAAATAACAAACGATGTTTTTATGGATGTTCGAAGATAAAAACTCCTAAGTCACCCCTTCCACTATTTCCAGAAAGATATGCACTAAAAGATTTTGATTTGAATAGAACTCTACACAAACCTAGTTAGAAAACACAATACTTAACAACTTTCTATTTTTGAACTCCTAGTTAACTCTCTATTGAACAGAACAACCTCTTTTCAACTTACAATTACTGAGATTTCACATTGAAAGGACAGTTGATGGATTATAGAGTGAGAAAGTAAGAAATTAGCACGTAGGATGGAGAGATTCACGCGAGTTCTAGAGTTCGAGAGAATTCGCAGAGCTAAGAGAGATTCGTCGTTGTCCTTGGATCACCTTTGATACTGAAGACTCTGCAACGGTCGAATCTTCTTCTTTTAAACATGTTAGCTATCTATTAGGTGTACGCTAGGTGTACGGGAAGGTACACAAGATTATATTTGTTGGATCATAGCGTACTGGATTGTACTGGAGAATATTCGGTGGAATGTGATGTACAAGAAGGTAGAAAACGGACTGTAGGAATATTGAGTATGTGGCACTTGAGCGGTTACAACTTGATAAGCAGACTAACCAGACGCTGCTTAAGGGCTAAGTAGAAGGGCACATGCTTCTTTAGACGGCTACTGAAGTAAGGTTTCTTCTTGCATACTTCTTCAGACTGCAAGTCTGATTAAGTCAAACGATGTCTGCTCGTGCACTACTTGAGACTAACAAGTCTGATGTAGTTCAGACAACGTCTGCACACACACTACTTTAGACTAACACATCTGATGTAGTTCATACAATGTCTGCTAGCGCACTACTTAAGACTACCACGTCTAATGTAGTTCAGACGACGTCTTCTCGCACACAACTTTAGACTACCACGTCTGATATAGTTCAGACGATGTCTACTCGCACACTACATCAGACAACTAGGTCTAATGTAGTTCAAACGACGTCTGCTTGCGCACTAATTCATACTACCATGTATGATGTAGTTCAGACGACGTTTGCTCGCGCAATATTTCAGACTAACACATCAGATGTAGTTCAGACGACGTTTGCTCGCGCACTACTTTAGATTAACACATCTGATGTAATTCAAACAACGTCTACTCGCGCACTACTTTAGACTACCACGTCTGATTTAGTTCAGACAAGATCTGCCCACGCACTACTTCAGAGTACAATGTCTGATGTAGTTCAGACGACGTCTGCTCACACACTAATTCACATAACCATATCTGATATAGTTCAGACGAATTCTGCTCGCGCAATACTTTAGACCAACACGTCTGATGTCGTTTAGACGATGTCTGTTAGCGCACTACTTCAAACTAACACATTTATGTAATTCAGACGACGTCTTCTTGTGCACTACTTTAGACTACCATGTTTGATGTACTTCAGACGACGTCTGCTCAAACACTACTTCAGACTACCACATCTGATGTAGTTCAGACGATGTCTGCTCGCGCACTACTTTAGACTACCTCCTCTGATATAGTTCAAACGAGGTCTGCTCGCGCACTACTTCAGACAACCCTGTCTGATGTAGTTTAAACGACTACTTTAAACTACCACATCTGATGTAGTTTAGACGACGTCTACTATCGCACTACTTTAGACTACCACGTCTGATATAATTCATACGACGTCTGCTCGCGCACTACTTCAGACTACCACGTCTGATGTAGTTCAGAAGACGTCTACTCGTGCACTAATTCAAACCACCATGTCTGATGTAGTTCAAATGACTTCTGCTCGCGCACTACTTCAGACTTACACATCTGATTTATTTTAGACGATGCCTACTCGCGCACTACTTTAAACAACCACATCAGATATAGTTCAGATGACGTCTACTCGCACACTACTTTAGACGGTCACGTCTGATGTAGTTCAGAAAACGTCTGCTCATGCACTACTTCTGACTACCACCTCTAATGTAGTTCAGACGACGTTTGCTCACACACTACTTTAGACTACCACGTTTAATGTAGTTCAGACGACGTCTGCTCACACACTAATTTAGACTACCACGTCAGATATAGTACATATGACGTCTGCTCTTGTACTACATCAAACTCCCACGTCTGATGTAGTTCAGACTACGTCTTCTTGCGCACTACTTCAGAATACCACTTCTGATGTAGTTCAAATGACTTTTTCTCGTGCACTTCATCAGACTAGCACGCCTGATGTAGTTCAAACTTCGTCTGCTCGCGCACTACTTCTAACTAGCACATCTGATGTAGTTCAGACTCTATCAATATGCACTTGGTTCAGACCACGTCTGAAAACATATGTCTTTTAAGGTAAACCTGCGCAAAGACAATATAATCAACTTAGTTTTGTTTAGACCATATCATTAAAACTATGTTGTACTTATTCTGTTAAGTTAATTAATTTTTTCTCTCTTAATTAATTTTCTTTTTTCTTTATTTAACTTAATCTAACAATTTCCCTTTTTTGATGATGTTAAAACTAAGTTAAAATCAAGTTAAAACTCAAGTTAAGACACGAACTTAAAAATTAACCATTGTATATATAAAAGTAAGCTACAAAAGATATTCAAAGTTTAAAATTTCCTCTTGGTGTGTCGTAGAAATATCTTTCCCAACCTCGATCTCCTCCTCCATCACGACCACCAATGCGACCACCTCCACGACCACTTACGCGATCTTCTTGATAGTTGCCACGTCCACCTTGGGCTGGTTTCTTCCTGGAGCGAGCACTAGATATCCCTTGATTACTACCTTTCCCCTTTTTAACATTATCAGAGGTAGAAACAACAAGAGTAGAGGCTTTAGAAGCTTCAGCAGTCGTATCTTCTTCAGCCTAAAAGTGCCGAGCAACCACGTCAACATTTTCAATTCGCTCAGCTTCCATAGTCTTAAGATATTTTTCAATTTCGAGCATCTAGAGCGTGAGGGATTCAATCGAAGATTTGTCTCATTATGAAGCTCAAGACTGAAAGACTTGGTCTTACAATGAATTTCATCTATCTAATTGATCATAAATGGTTGTATCTTTCTCATTTGAGTGTGGAGTAACGCTATGTCGTGTGTAGTTTTCAGAAAGTCTTTATTAGTACTCCTTTGAGCAGCGGCTAGGTCAGCATTAAAATTGGAGTTCGCTACAGATTCTGTTTCAAGATTCTCCAGCCTCGAAGAGATAGATTGGATGTTCAGCTGCATTAGAGCCAAAGCGTCCATAATGAACTTACGGAAACTCATAGCTCTCGGAGAGGCTTCCTCTAACGAAGAAGGAGCAGAGTAAATAACGTGGGATCCAGCTGGAAGGGAGCGAATAAGATTGGGATGAAGACTTACTTGGATGGATCACACTTATTTCTTGTCTTGAGATGAGACTTGAGCCACACTAATCAAGGCCTAAGACTTAACTCCTTTCCCTTGGATTACGTCTTGTAGATCTTTGACAAGGTCTCAAATCTCATTGGTGTAGGATACACCAGAGTGAGACTTTTTGGACTTTGAGGAAGATGATTGATTGGATTGTTGCGGAGTGAGCTACTTCATTTCAGACGCCTATCCATCTGAAGATATCTTCACAACATCTTCTTTGGACGCCCTCTTGGATGAGGAAGATGACTGAGTAGCTTCGGCTTTAGACGCCCTCTTGTAACAGATTTGTTCCCCCTTAGCAGATAGGATCTAATTTTGTTCGAACGTGGGGGGAACTTCAGACGTTTCCTTCTGAACATATAAAGGCATCTTCTTAAACGTCATACAAAGATCCTTCTCAACACGAGGAGTCACCTGCTACTCTTCATAAGGGATGAGCATTTGATCAGCCGAGTAATGAGTATAGAACTGTCTCTCTTCAACAAATGAATTATGCTCCTCGATGATGTGAAGAGTCGCATACTCTTCAACCACCGAGAGCAGCTGCTCAGCAGTAGAGATTGGGTTTGGATCAACTTCAGCAAAAGGCATCTCCTCCATTAAGGACATCTGTTCAGACCCGTCTGAACAGTTCAAATCTTCCCGAGGAGCCTTGCTTCTATGTGCATCAGACTTAGACGACTCAATCCCATGGACATATTGGAGCGCCGTGCAACAGTACGATTCCATGAACAATTTCACGCATCGAAGAACCTCCGCATCCGTTTAAGATGTACTATCCAAAGGGTTGAAATTTTCTTCCCTTTAGCAGACGATGAGAAAGAGAGTGCGTCCCCTAGCATTAGCTATAACTATCTCTCTTCTCTTCAGAGCCTCATTGACGTTTTTAGTCTTGGTCCAGGAGAGGAATGACTTCTCCTTCTTTAGTAGTTCCTTCCATTCTTTCGACACATTTTTTCTTGTGATAACATGATAGAAGCTTGTATGGAGCCTTGTACAAATTGATTTATCGAACAACTCAATTTTCAAAAATGCCTTGGCCTAAACGACTTCCATGATAAGATCGAGTGTCTTAGAGACTTTAGACGAGAGTTTGGGATTTTCATCAGCTATGTCTTTTCCCTTCCCTATAACTTCGACAGGTTCGGGACTAGGAACATGCTCTTTGATTGAGATAACCTAAGCCCCTCGAGATGCTCTAAGAATAGCAATACATGAGAATCTTTAACAAATCTAAACAAAATTTTATCTACTATGCCATTAATAAAATCATGATCAAATAAAACTTTGTTAAAGTGTCATACCAAGCTCTAGGAGCTTGCTTAAGACCTTACAAAGCTTTGTCAAGTTTGAAAACATGATTAGGCAATGAGTGATCTTAAAAGCCATGAAGTTGTTCAACATAAACATTTTAATTAAGAATTCCATTTAGAAATGTACTTTTTACATTCATTAGACAAACTTTAAAATTATTAAAAAGATGCATAATCTATGAAGATTTTGATTGCTTCAAGTCTATCGACATGGATGAATGACTCCTCAAAGTCAATTCCTTACTCCTGCCTATAGCCTTGAGCTACCAATTGGGCTTTGCTTATCACAACCAAGCCATCTTCACTAAGCTTGTTTCGAAAAACCCATCTGGTTCCAATAACTGATTGATTAGTTGATCTTGGAGTCACATGCCACACTTTATTTCTTTCAAATTGAATCAGCTCCTCATACATAGCATTGATCTAGTCTAGATCAAACAATGCTTCATCGATTTTTTTTTGGTTCAATTTGAGAAATAAATGCGGAGTTTGCAACTTCATCCAATAATTAGTGTGTAGTCCAGAGAGCAGAATTATGATTACAATTATTAATTCGGGTGGATGATTTCTATTCCATTTGAAGCTTGGTCCTAAAGGATCAAACGTCTGGTCAAACTTATAGTTTGGACGTCTAGTTGAATATCAACTGGATCAGCCGTCTGATCAGACGTATTGTTCTTGTTGACCGGAACTTCATCATCACTATTTGATTGAAGACTAGGCACTTCTAACCTATTTGCAACTTCAATGATCTCGTTAGAGTTGCTTTCAATAGACTCGTCAAAAACAACATGAATAGATTCTTCAACAGTTAGAGTTTGTTTATTAAACACTTTATAAGCTTTATTAACTGATGAATATCCTAACATAATTACAACATTTTCCTTAGCATCAAAAGTGGTCAAATAATTTTTCTCATTGTTATGAATAAAACACTTACATCCAAAAATCCTAGAATATGAAATTTTAAGAATATTTCCATAAAGAATTTCGTAAGATGTTTTATTAAAACGTATATTAATCATTGACCTGTTTTAAGTGTAGCAAGTTGTGTTTATGGCTTTAGTCCACAGTTTTTAAGACGCACCAGAGTCAACTAGCATAGATATCAATGCTTCCTTTAGTGAACTCGGTTCCCGGGTCACTTCTAATTTTAATAATACTTAAAGATTTTTCATTTTGATGTCTTCTAACTATGTTAATCAAATTTTAAGCAGTTTGATCCTTCGAAGCTAAAAATAAAACTCAAGTAAATCTTGAAAAATCATCTATAATGACAAGGGTATATCTCTTTCCTCCTAAATTGTTTACTGGAAATGGACTCAAAAGATCCAAGTGCAATAATTTCAGACACCGGTCGGATTGAGAATTTCATTTACTTTTAAAAGTTGATCTAACTCGTTTGCCCATCAGGCAAGCAAGATAGATCTTGTCTTTTGAAAACTTCAATTTTGGATTTCCTAGAAACTATTTTTTTTGAACAGATGTTGTTATAGTTTTAAAATTAAGATGATTCAATCTCTTATGACATAGCCAATTTTGATTATTTTTAGCTACCATGCATACAGGATCAGAGATCTTATTTTTCCAATTCATTTTATAACAGTTTCATACTCTACCTCCAATGAGCATTGTGTTGCCCTACTTATCCTTAACCAAGCATGTGTGTTTTTGAAAATCAACAGTAAGTCATTGTTACACATTTGACTTATACTAATCATGTTATAACATAAATTTTCAACAAGTAGCACAATGTTAATGGTTAGGTTACCATGGATAATCTGACCCTTACCCACGGTTTTACCATTGTTGTTATCACCAAAGGTGGTCTTAGGCCCAATACACTTGGTTACTTCAATTAGATGATGTTTATCACCCATGACATGTCTAGAGAAGCTGCTCTCCAGATACTAGATAGACTCCTCCAAGTAGTTGATTTGATGTACCTACAAATATACATATTTACAGCTTTTGGTACCCACATTCAATTGGGTCCACGGTTAATCAATCCCATGGGAATCTATATTTGGGTTATTTTGATGGATTTCCCATTTTGTGTGGTTAATAATGCGTATCATTTAGGCTTGGTAGACGTCTTCCTGCCAGCAGCTGTTACGTTAGAGGATGGTTTTTTGTCAATAACTTCTTGACTTTTTGTCAAGTTTTGGTTTACCAGACTTGCTGGCTTCCCTCTTTTTGGGCTTCAGCCAACTTTCAGTTGGTTTCAAATAAGTAATCTCATCCTCAGTTTCTTTTTCAGTTAAGTGTCCCCTCACAAAGCTTATTGTCTTACGCTCGCCTTTCATCGGGTTCAACTTTTTATTAGCCTTGTATAGGCTGCCATTGTCATATACTAAACCAGATTTACATCTGGCAGGCCTCAGCAGACAAATCTGTTGTCTGACTGAATCCTCAAACTTCGTCTAGGAATTGACCACATAAGTCAAGCGTTGATTTTCAGACGAAAGTATTTGAATATTTTCCTTGAGCTTCTCATTCTCAGATGATAGATCAACCATTTTGATTTCAAAATATTTTGATTCAGATACCGGAGATGAAGAGGTTTTATCAGTTTTATTTTTCAAATTCATCTCATTGAAATAGTTTGACAACTTCTTGTACTCAATTACCATGTCATTGAGTGCAGTAGTTAAGTCATCTCTTGTGAATTTTTACGAAGAGAAGTCAAATACATGAAGCATGTGACGAATTCATCATCACTTTCGCTAGATGATGAGTCGTCTGAATCGCTTTCGGCCCACTTGCCTTTGCTTGTAGCAACCATTAGAGCCTTCTACTCTTTATTCTTCTTATCATCCTTCTTCGGCTTTCTTCATTCATCCTTGAAGTGTCCTAATTTATCACAGTTGAAACACTGCAAGTTAGCCTTATAATCACTCTTATTATTATTATAATAATTTGAAGTGCTTGAGTTAGAATTGGCTTTCTTCATGAATTTACCGAATTTCTTCACGAAAAGAGTCATGGCATCGCTACTGATCTGCTCATCAGTCTTCACAGCATGGGCGACATGTGGCTCCTTAGTAGTCACCAGCACCTTGGTAGAGATGGATGATGTGGATGGATCCTATTCGTTCCTAGATTTTATCTCAAACTCATAGGCCTTCAGATCGGCTAATATATCATGCAGTTCCATCTTGTTGAGGTCTTTGGATTCAATTATGGTCATCATCTTTGTATCTCATTATCTGGGAAGGCACGCATAACTTTGATTGCAACCTCTCTATTGCTATATGTCTTTCCCAAAGTGGAGAAATTATTGATAATTTTATTGAATTTTTCATCGAATTCATTCATCGTCTCTCTAGGATGCATCTTGATTTGAATTGTTGTATGGCAACCATGAGTTTGTTTTCTTTTGTTTGCTCATTTCCCTCACACAGTTGAGTCAACCTCTCCCAAATTTCTTTGTCAGAGGTGCATGTGTTGATCTTTTTGAACATATTACCGTCTAGTTTTTTATAGAGAATGTTTCTTGTCATATTGTCGAGGTTGTTTTTCCTCTTATCTTTAGTGGTCCACTCAGACCTTAGCTTCTCCTTTATTATAGGAGTGTGTTACGACTTGTTTCGTAAGATGAGTTTTGGGTTCAAGAATCACGTTCTTGATCTATAAGACCGGTAAAATTCTACAATCAAAGGGCAGCGGAAGGTTTTCGATAGGGAATTTAGGGGGAAGGGATAGAAGAATCAAGGGTGTCGAAGAGAATTACTGTTGGTCTATACCAAACAGTCCATAGTAAATAATAATAGATGAATAGGGCAGAAGTTCATATCTTCATTATTCTATTCATGGGTCCTTGGGGAAGAAAGATCAGCCTTATATAGGTGATGTCTTGCCCCATAATATTCGGTTACAACAACTTTAAAAGAATAACAGAATTCGGTTTGTAAAATAGAAAAAGAAAGTAAAACAAAATAATAATACAATAAAACAGAAATATGGCCCATGTGCACACTAAGACCGAGACCGGGTGCCGAGGAACGTTGCTGGAATTTATTCTAGGACTGAGGCCTTGATTTTAGACCCTAACATTATCTCCCCCTTCAAAATTCATCGCCCTCGACCAAATAAGACCGTGGTCTGCCGAGTCTACCGAGCCTATAATGCGCATGCTCAAGATTTCAAAAAATTCGGTCGGACTTCAGCAAGTCCTGCAAGTGTCGGAGTCTAGGACCGCAATTCTTAGAAGCCTTCGGTCTTCCTGCTCCACGACCAGTCCTTCCTTCGGCCCAGCACGCCAAGTGCAGCAAAAGGGTCATCTTTCTTCCGGGCATACTCTAGAATGTCTTCAAATAACCAAGCCCAGTCTTTTATCCAAACCAGCAACACATGCGCAACAACATAGCCATGTCTTCCGACTACCTTCCTGGCTGGTGTTCGGTTGTTGGGTTGCTGGGTTAGCCCTTTGATTATTTTTTGAAAATTTTCAGCAACGTCTTCCAAAACAAGTGAAACACTTTGGCATTCGTTCTTGCTGTTTATTTGTACCACGGCAGCAACATTGTGATTTTCCAAGGCCTTTTCTAGTTGGATGCCTTGTATTATGTTGACCCGCGACCGAGGGGCACCTTGCTGGACCGAGAAAGTGTGCAAGATAATGACACGTTCAGTCCCTTGTCTCAAGCACCAAAGGTGGGTCATAAAAATCTGATTCTTGGACGGGTTCTTGAACGAGTTCTTGAACTTCTTGCTGATTAGTCGGGGCCATGAACAATCTGGATTTGCACCTATGATTGGGCTCCCATTTTGTGCTCGGCCAGACCGTGTTAACAATGCATGGTTTGGGCAGCAGCGGCGGTTTGACATTGTACAAGAGCCTGCGACCGAATTGCAGCAAGAGATCTTTCTTGAATTTATGCCACGTCAATGCTTCCATATGGTTGCGATTCCGCAAATATGATTCATGCCACGTTTTTGCCTCTTTTGAGAAGTGAGTGCGGACAATGTCCAGCTTTGTGGCATCATTCGTCTTCCTTTCCCTAAAAATTTGCTCGGCAAATAAGAGCCAGCCCTCCAAATTAGTCCCATCAAATTCAGGAATACTAATATTTGTGAGCCGGGTTGGAGGAAGGTAGCAAGAAACAATATTATAGGGTCGGGTGCCGGGATCTTGGCCATTATTAAACGCACCTTTTTCAATGGCTGTCAAGCTTTTTCCAGCAGCATACCTTCTGTCCATATTTTGCTGAAAGGCATTGTGCAAGGCAGCTTGTTTAGTCATATTTTGTTGCAGGGCAGCATTCATGGAGGCATATTGATGGGTCAGCCCTTCGAGTAGGGTCTTAAGATCGTCCATCTTTGCTGCTACCTGGTTTCTTTCATTTGAGAATCGTCTTGCTCTGATACCAAGAATGTTACGACTTGTTTCGTAAGATGAGTTTTGGGTTCAAGAATCACGTTCTTGATCTATAAGACCGGTGAAATTCTACAATCAAAGGGCAGCGGAAGGTTTTCGATAGAGAATTTAGGGGGAAGGGATAGAAGAATCAAGGGTGCGAAGAGAATTACTGTTGGTCTATACCAAACAGTCCATAGTAAATAATAATAGATGAATAGGGCAGAAGTTCATATCTTCATTATTCCATTCATGGGTCCTTGGGGAAGAAAGATCAGCCTTATATAGGTGATGTCTTGCCCCATAATATTCGGTTACAACAACTTTAAAAGAATAACAGAATTCGGTTTGTAAAATAGAAAAAGAAAGTAAAACAAAATAATAATACAACAAAACAGAAATATGGCCCATGTGCACACTAAGACCGAGACCGGGTGCCGAGGAACGTTGCTGGAATTTATTCTAGGACCGAGGCCTTGATTTTAGACCCTAACAGAGTGCCATCGGGGTTAGTGGTGGAATTGTCTTTCATTATCTTTATTGGGCCATCGATTCTGATGACATACCACATGTCATCATCTTGGGCATCCAAATGCACTTGCATTCTTAATTTCTAGTAATCATAGTTTTCCTTTGTGAACATAGGGTCCTTTCTTTGGTGAATCATGGTTCAAGAATCTGATGATGCTTGAGAATAGAAAACTTGGCTCTAATATCACTTGTTAGGATCGGTGTCAATATAGAGACTGTAGTCTGAATATAGTTGGCAAATTTTAACTTTCAATTCGATGTTAACCCTGTGAGGGATTAAGATATGTTTTTATTCTTTACAAATCCTTACAAGCTCTTAAAGGAATTTAAGTGCGGAACTGTTTGCTGGATTTGAAGCGTCAGATAAACGAATGTAAGGAGCGAAAAAGAAATAACACATGAAGTATTTTATGGATTTTCGGAGATAAAAACTCCTACTTCACCCTTTCTATGATTCCAGAAGGATATTCACTAGAAGGTTTTGATTTGAATAGATCTCTACACAAACCCAGTCAAAAAACACAGGACTTAACAATTGTTTGTTTCTGAACTCCTAGATAACTCTTTGTTGAACATAATAGCCTCTATTCAAATTAAAATTACTGAGATTCACACAAAAAGGACAATAGATGGATTACAGTGTGAGAAAGTAAGAAATTAACACGTAAGCTAGAGAGATTCACGTGAGAGCTAGCGTTTTAGAGTTCGAGAGAATTCGGAGAGCTCGAAGAGATATGTCTTTATCCTTGGATCACCTTTTATACTGAAGACTCATCAACAGTCGAATTTTCTTCTTTGAAACATTTCAGTTATCCGTTGGGTGTACTCCAGGTGTACGGGAAGGTATAGAAGAATATATTCGTTGGATCGTGTCGTACCGGATTGTACTAGAGAATATTCGGAAAGGTACAAAACTAATTGGAGGAATATTTAGTACGTGGCACTTGAGCGATTACAACTTCACAAGTAGACTGGCCAAACGCAGCTTATGGGATGAGCAGAAGGGAAAACGCTTTTTCATACGGTTGCTGAAGCAAGGCGTCTACTCGCGCACTTCCTTAGACTACAATGTTGATGAAGTTAGACGACGTCTACTCGCGCACTACTTCAGACTAACACGTCTAATGTAGTTCAAACGATGTCTTCTCGTGCACTACCTTAAACTAACATGTCTGATGTAGTTGAGACAATGTTTGTTCGTGCACTACTTCAAACCACTACGTCTGATATAGTTCGAAAGATATCTACTCGTGAACTACTTTATACTACCACGTCTGATGTAGTTCAGACGATGTTTGATCGTGCACTACTTCAGACTACCAAATATGATGCAGTTCAGACGATGTCTGATCGCGCACTACTTCAGACTACCACGTCTGATGTAGTTCAAACTACGTCTACTCGCGCACTACTCCAGACTAACATGTCTGATGTAATTCAAACGATGTCTTCTCTTGCACTACTTTAGTCTATCAAGTCTAATGTAGTTCAGACGACGTCTACTCGCGCACTACTTTAGACTAGAACAACTGATGTAGTTCAGACTTTGTCTGTTCACGCACTTCTTTAGACTACCACGTATAATGTAGTTCAGACTTCGTCTAATAGCGCACTACTTCAGACTACCACATCTAATGTAGTTTAGACTCCGTCTATATGCGCTTCCTTCAGACCACGTTTGAAAACATACGTCTTTTGAGTTGAACCTGCGCAAAGACAATATACTCGACTTAGTTTTGTTCAGACCACATCATTAAAACTATGTCATACTTATTCTCTTAAGTTAATTAATTATTTCTCTCTTAATTAATTTTCTCTTTTCTTTATTAACTAAATCTAACTAATTGTTTATGAGAATATCAAGCTTTTACATTTGTTATCTTCAACTTGAATATTTGTATTCTTGTCTTCCTTATCTTCAGCTTCATTTTCATACTCCTCATCAGTTTTGGAATCTTTTTTATCGGCTTTAGAATTCTCTGTTTCAGCTATGAAATTATGGGTGTCTTTCTCTTGAGTTTTCTCAACATCAACTTGATCTTCATCTTCCATTTTTATCATAATCCTTTGCATTACATAAAATTTTCTTTTACATTTTACAACTTGAATTGTTCGGCTTTAGAATATACTCATTTTTTATATGTAATAGTGTAATACTTATAATCTTTATAGTCTACAGAAAAAATATTGAATTTGCCATTCTATGCGCGCCTAGACACCCAAAAGAAAATATGGGAGTCTAAATAATCGAAATCGTAACTTGGGAAAGTTGTCTTTTAGTAAAAATAAAAAAATAAATAAAAACGAGTCCGGGGATTTGAACTCCTCACCTGTTCTAGGCTTTTTCCTTGGAACCAAACCTCCCAATCTAATTTAAGTCATGTTTTTTGGATATTTTAATTATTTATTCCATTTTCTATTTTAAAGGCCTAAAACGATTTATTAAAAAATAGAAAAAATAGAAAATTGTTTAAAATATATTTCCAAACAAAATTAGAAATTATATTAAATTTAAGATTCATTTGAATTATTTTCTCTATATATCTATATATTATGAGCAAAAAATTTGAGAATTAATATAACAAAAACATAACAATTTTTTTTGAAAATTTTATATATTATTTTATCATTCAATGTATTCATATCAAACTTTTGGAATAATTTTAAATTTTATTCATTTTTATCCTCTCATCTGACATGTATGACATAAAATATTTTTCTAGCATTATATTTTAACATGGATATCCTAATAAGGCTTCTAGCATATTTTTCACAGTAGCAAGGTCACTTTAACTGACTAAATTCGCATCCATAAAACTAAAGTCATACTTACTTGAATGTTTAAAAATAGATTATGCATTGTTCTTTAGACGTAGGCTGGAAATAGGTTCTCAAACATAGAAGTATGCATAGGTGTTAGATTATTAAATAAATGATAATAAATTTCTCGTTTTAAAAGATCAATTGTTTCGGAGTAGAGATCTTTCGTTTGGATGGACATGTGAGTCATAGTGCCGAGACCATGTCGCACTCGCAACCAAATACCGAATCTAAAATGATTTAAAAAAACATTTTCCTTTGTTATTTTTTCAATGAGTAAAGTTGTTGGGGACAACTCAAATGTTTTTGGGCTTGACCAAAAATAAATCCTATTAGGGCATTTCATTAATTAACACCCCAAAAAGAAGAGAAATAAATTTCTCTTAGATCTTTACTCCCTCTTCCTTGTAAACTCTGTTATCTCTAGAGAAAGATTCTGACCAGCCTCCAACCAATCGATTAGGTGCTTTTATTCGGTTTTTCTAACAAGTGGTATGAGAGCTGAGTTCGTTCGGTGGTGATTCTTGTATAATTCGAATGGAAGAATCATTGAGTAGTAATGACACGATGATCAAACTCACAGCTACCAACTACATAATTTGGAAGTCACAGATGGTAGACTTATTGTTTAATTATGATTATGAAGATATTATCTTGGATGATAAAGGAAAATAAGAGGCTATATAAGATTCAGATTGGAAGAAGCTAAATAGAAAGGTAGTTGGTAAGATCAGATAATGGGTTGACGACCGCGTGTATCATGATGTGGCTATTGAGATTAATGCTCATAAAGTGTAGAATAAGTTGTGTGAGTTGCATGAGAAGAACAACACTCAAAATAGAGCATTTCTATTTAGAAATCTTTGCTCGTTGAAATATCAAGATAGGTCTTTTATGTCTGAGCATCAAATGCTTTTCATGGTATTTTAAATGAGTTGACTGCGATATGAATGAAATTTTATGATGAACTTCATTCTATGTGTTTAATTAAATCCTTGCCTGATAGTTGGGAGTCACAAGTTGGTCAATTACTAATTCTGTTCTAAGGGATAATCTCACTTTGAAAATGATGAAAGGGAGCGTGTTGAATGAAGAGGCTAGAAGAAAAGAACAAGGCTTCTCGTCTCCAAGTTAGGTGTTCGTGACCGAGATAAGGGTTAGAAGTAAAAGTAAAAGTCCAAAGAATCGTATTGGATGTTTATACAGGTAAATGGGAACATCCATCTCTTGATAAGAGATTACATGTTATCATTGTGGAAAGCCAAGACACAAGAAGTATACTTTTGTCTTTGTTCTTCAAGCTTCTTAAATAGTGAGATATGACAACGGTCATATTTCTCATTCTCAACGGATACTTGCATTGTAATCTTTTGATCCTTGATTCTGATTGGTTGATTAAGAAGGTATATCATGGCATTTAATGCGTTTGATACTTCCCAAGGAGTAGTTCAGTCGGCAGGTTTGTCTTTTATTGATTTGATCATCTAGAGCGGTTTCACAAATATCTGCTCATTGTGGACTACTGTTGGACTTATACCAAAATAGGTATCTGATCAGTTTTGGCAGTCTTCTACTTCCCAAGGTATATCATCAGACTTGTATCAAAATGGCAATGATACAATCTGTATATTTGAAAGCTTCCTTCTGTATATTCCCAAAGTATTTTGAATTGCACCAAAAATGAACCTGCGAGTCGTTCCCAATTTAAATTTGTCTTAGCACAAGACTGGTTCCATATCTTGGATTTGATCGGTCAACCTACCGGTCATTTTATGGATTGTCTCTGAATAATAACTTAGAATTATACCAAGTATTTTATTGAACAGACCACTGGTTGCGCCATCCTTTGGATATCGATCGATCGATCACACTGAGGAAGGTTTACCGATCATATAGTTGAGCGGTAAAGCCGTTTTTCACTGTCGAGTCGATCCTCTACTTGTTTCTTTGTAAACATAGCCGAATAGAGAGCTTGATTAAATGATCCCGGCTAGCGCCGCCTTTTGGATATCGGTCGACCGGGCTAGAGTGATAAACCTGATTTGAAGATATCACTGATCCCTACATCTCTTGCACAAATAGTGGATTTGGTTAAGTTCTTTGGATAGTTAATTACTTACTAATTAACTATTTATTTTATCTAAAAATTTATCCCTTTTTGATTATTTAATCTAAATATTCAAAACTTGTAATCGTTGACCTCTTAAATTTAATATTGATTTAAGATTTGAAAAAACATTTTGTGAGTTAATTTCTTTTTTGTGAGTTAATTTCTTTAGCAATTTCACCCTTTTTGATATGTTAACTTATAAAATTATCAAAAGCAGCATTTTGAAAATAAAATCGGATCATTAAGTGACATCCCTGTTTAATAGTCAAAAGTTCCCAAAATAATAACTGTAAGAGAAACATTGTAAAATAAGCCTAAACATAGATGAAGGAATTAGTGTCTCCCTTCATCCGGTTTGGCCAGTATTTCGTTAAAGAAACCGCGCATAAAACCGACAGCTGGTTGTCTAGGGATGTTGCGCTCAGAACTCCTAGTCGATTGGACAGGAACATTGAACTCGACTTTTCTTTCACTTTGAATGGCATTATCATCCGAGCTTCCACCACCTTTACGGATTCTCCGGTCTGACCGGGCACTGTGGGGAAAGGCTTGTAGCGATACTGCCGGGAGGGGCTGAGACAATGTTCTCGGTTTACGAGTCAAGGGTTGATCATCCTCATCATCTTCTTCATAGTTCGGCCAATCAGTGCCTAAAGTAGTATTCACCGATGTTGCGGTATCCGGTCGCACATTCACTACTTCAGATTGTTGATTTTCTTTTTCTTTTAGCCGCTCTAGTTTTCTTGGAAATCAGAGGAGACACATCTTTTTCCTAATTAATTTGCTCATGAATTTTTTGAGTTGCTTCCTCATTGGCTAGCTCAGCTTCCTTAGCCTTGGCATCTTCTTCTTCATAGAACCGTCAGGAAACCTCTTCATACACCATTAGTTTTTCCGCGTCGGCAACACCTTGATTCTTTACCAGCTCAAGGAGTTGTAATGACATAAGTTAAACAGAAGATAGAGTCTGAGAGACTATGGGTTGGATTCGGCGGACCTCCTCCTGTACTTGCGCCAATTTCAGGTCGTCGGATGTAGATGATGAGGTACATTCTCTGAGAACTTCGGTTACATGAGCTTTCATGGATGTCTGCCATGGGGCTATATAATTTTGGATCAATTGCTCAATGAGCACGTTAGAAGGGTAACGATGAACTGATGGTGTGATGTTTCATAGGAGGCGCCCCTTGAGAGTTGGCATGGAGAGAAATCTCGGTTCCTGTCGGTCTATCAATACTATTTTCTCTTGATTTATTTCGATCAGAAGATTTACTCGATGGAGATTTGTCCATTTTGTTTTTAGAGAGAGACGGGTTGGGGATTGCATTGTCCTCTTCTTCATTTTCCAACTTTTTGATATGAGAATTTAGTGGACCGGAAGAGTGCTTTTCTTGTGACTTAACTTGATGTTTTTCCTTGGTTTCGATTCCATCAAACATCTCTTTTTTTACCAATGGGGTTCATATCGGTTTAGAAGATTGGCCGGTTTCAAAGCAAGACTTCTTAGCTTGTGTTTCATGTTGGTGGATATTCTCTTCTTCGATCGATTTTTCCTCAACCTTGTATACGATTGCAATAAAATCCTCCATAATGGTTTTGAGCAATGTTAGTACAATGTTATTCACTTTTGTGGCATCCCCAATTAAATTTAAATCCTCCTCCCTCTTTGCAATAATTAGCATCAATGCTCTCCTCTTGGCATTTGCTTCGGTAATATGATATCTTTTAGAGACAAGAGGGCTGACCATTTCTCTTCCTCCGACACTTCAGGAAGTACATCTTTGAAACTGATTTCAAGTCTTGCATTCGCCCATGCATAAAATATGTTGGAGGTCTCCATTGCCTTTTCATCCACTTCTTGGAGAATACCAGTCACAATATTCTCCACTTCTTTGTTGTCTCTGTGGAGGCCCTGTGATTCGTCAGAATCTTATATAATTGCTTCGATTTCCTCCTCACGAGGACTTGGAATGACCCCGGTTTCGGTCTGGACCTTTTCCTGATTTTCTTCATTAGAGTGATGAGGAACATTGATCTCCGGATTACTGGTGTCAGACTTAGTTGACTCCATAGTCTCGACTTTCTCCTAATCATTGTCGGTCATCCGATCTTCCTTATTTACAAAATCAGTCCGGTTGATTTCAGCAATCCGATCGGTCTCACCATCGTTACTTATCTGATCAATCTCAGCCATCTGATCGACCCTAGCCACATCATTATTTATAATATCAGATACTATTAGTTGAGCTTCTAAAACCGCAAGCGTAACCGGTAGTACTGAGGTATCCTTAGGAGTAGTAAGAGGAGATGAAGTTGGTATATTTACCTTAGAAGAAGCGGTTTATTCAGGAAGAGTCACCCCATTTGATTTAGATTGACTAACAGTGTTGGCAGTGGATTCGGCATGAGCCTGAAGGTTGATTAGTGAGGCCACGCGGTTTTCCTGAGAGGGAAGTTTAAAGCCGGTTTCGGTGTCTTCAATGGCAATTTCTTCAATAACCGGTGTTATTACTAGTACCTTGGGCACCAGTTCTTTATCCTTGGGTTCTTTACCCTTGGATTCTTTTCCCTTGTTAGCTCTAACACAGTATTTCTCAATATTTCTAGTGTTTATGATTTCCCTATTTGGGTAGAAGTGGGTCAATTCCTTAGCTAGAATGGATCTACTGACTATGTCGTTAAGAATTTGGATGTGACCGCATAGTCTGGATTTGACCCCATGAGTTTCGACCGGAGTCATTGAGTTTGAAAAGAAAAATGCCATTTCTTGATTGAAGTTGTTTTATGATGGAGGGAAATCGGTAAAACCTTCAGAGGGCAAATCGAAGAACTGAGTGAATAGTTTTTCGGCAAACGTGATGGGTTCACCTTTCACCCGTGTCACAATTGAACCATCTATGATTTTAGTATTAGAGAAACACTCTATAACCTCTTCTTCAAGGATCATTCGGGATCCTTCAAGAAATTTACGCAGGCTAGAGCTCTCTAGATTTTCAAAAACGAGTTCTTTAACTTTATTATCAAGAATGGTTATGACAAAATCGAAGTCCACGATAAGGAATGTGCGAGCAGAAGATAGACTCATTTTTGAGGAATGGATTACTAAATAGAGGAGCTTTAAAATATTGAGAGAGAGAAGATTTGAGTTTGTTGTGTGGTTTGCTCTCGGATGAGTTACTTGTTAAATAGAGATCTGGTTGAAGAGCATTTAAGAGCATATTGAATGAAAATATCTATCCGTTATGATATGCCTTTTCACATTTCCCGAAAGGATACTTTTAAGCATTGGAAATGAGCTTATCTTTTTGCAGAGAATATCAAGATAAAGGTGATGTAACTGATCGGTCAAGAGTAACTGACCAGTCAAGATTAATTGACTAGATTCGAAATGCCAGGTTATTCATTTATTGACCTTTTTGAATTTGAACCAAAATTTGGAACGACCGATTTGTGAGAAACGGTTGCTTCTCCCTAAGAGTGTGCCCGGTTTATGTGATAAGTACTTTGAAATTTATGAATTTGAAAGTTTTAAAAAATGAAGTTTTAAAAAAGCCGATATTTCATTAAGAAGATTAGAACATTACATGACCAATAAATGATGCAAAATGATCGGTTTTTCGGAATAAGTTAATAAATATTTGATCCTAAATCTACTGGTTTGAGGATCCAGAAGTTGAATTTTTTCTGACCGTTCTCCACCCGGTCGATGTACGCATGCAGGCATTCCCTTGTGAGGAGTTGAGTTGGATAGAGAGAAACTCCTTGACTAAGGAAGATGTCGATATCAAAGATAGACCGCATAACTGGGGAGCATATCCGGTCATAATTTTGTCTGAAGTGATCATCATTCTTTCGCTCCATATGTTTTTACAGGATCTAGAGAGTTGGAAAAGTGATGACGCATTTCGTTTATGACTTCATAAGAGAAAGAGAGGTCAGAGAACCCTTCAGTAGGAACCTCGCAGCTTCGTGCGAGGTTTATCTCACTGAAGAAAACTTCTAACCTCGAATAGTGGCAAGGATAAGATCCTCACAGATTACTTGAGCGTTTGAAAAAAATCGAGAATGACTTCGGTATTTATGGAATACCGATCTTCAAGGAAAGGTCTTAGGTCGGTTGCCTGAAGAGACCTGAACATAGCAGAAACTTCATTGTTTTCACAGGATAGAGCTGATTCAAAGACTACCAGAATGGTGTTTTTGAGAGAGTAGGATACATCTTTTGTTTGAAGTGGATTGAATTGGAAGTATTCTTAGTGGTTTGGTTCTTACATTGTCGGTATTATATAAATAGGAGGATTTTGCCCATTGGAGTGTCTTGGGGATTGTTAAGCAAATAAGAGTAAGATTTAGGATGGTCAAAGAAGCAAACTATCCTTTTCATTTCCAAGAATATGATATTTAAGTGAAAATGTCAGTCTCCTCTTTGAATAGTGATAGACATAGGTTTTCACGTTGTTTGAGGAATGACTATTTTCTTTTCATAAGGAAAATGTTCAGACAGATACTAATTAAGCATTGGTCAGCTGTTCCATTTTGGAAGAGAAATGAGACTACCAAAATTTCTATGTAATAAACCTTATTTATAATTATAACATTTTTTTATATGAATATAATATAACCTTATTTATAAATGTTCTTTTATGTATTATACTAGTGAAATTTATTAATAACATTATTTATAATATATAATGTTTAAAAATTGTGTTGCCGGACCTTATTCACAATCTTATTTGTCACACAAAATGAAAATTAGTACTTTTTGTTATTAATATATATATTCTATTTTTAATATATTTAATAATTCAGTTAATAGATCATATGTAAATGTTTAAACTAGATATATAAAACCGAAATATTGATGATTTGAAATTTATATTATTTATCAGATCGTCATCTTCTTTATCCCGTTTGATCACAGAAATAACAAATTTCCATTGTTAATTGGAAGGAGAGAAAACTTATCATGAAAGGGTAGCATGATTCTTGGCAATATTGAAGTTGAGGTAAGTCTTCATTATTTTTTTTTTGAAAAACATTTATGATAAATTAAAAATGTGATTCGTTTAACTACAAATAAAAAAAACATGACATTAGAAAAATAAAAAGAAAAAAAATACAAAAAAAATACAAAAATTGATAGGCCCTCGTACAACAAAATAATTAACGTGCACGGAGGTTTTCAAGGAGGGAGATTATTATCTCAACCGACTCCACGGACTTTCCAAAATAAATTTTAGATAATGTCATAGATATTAGGTTTTCAAGAAGGGAGATTATTATCTCAACCGACTCCATGGGCTTTCCAAAATAAATTTTAGATAATGTCATAGATATTTTTGAATTAAAGGAGAACATCATCTACATCTATGAGGTCACTTATCTTTTTTATTGTTACCATACATATACTTACACTTTTGATCTTTTGATGACGAGTTATTTAGATTTAATCCAATTCCTTGTTTGATGAAGGAAATAGCCTATTATCCCATCATCACGAATTATCAACACATATACCAAATTGTTTCATTTAATTCATATTCTTCAACTAAAATTCACTTAATATAAAAGATATTTTTATCTATTTTTATCTAATTGATGCTTGATGCTTGATGCTTGATGCTTGATGCTTGATGCTTGATGCTTGATGCTTGATGCTTGATGCTTGATGTTTGATTCTTTATGTATGAACTTGATGGTTGATGCTTGATTCTTGATGCTTGATGCTTGATGCTTGATGCTTGATGTTTGATGCTTGATGCTTAATGCTTGATGCTTGATGCTTGATGCTTGATGCTTGATGCTTGATGCTTGATGCTTGATGCTTGATGCTTGATGCTTGACGCTTGATGCTTGATGCTTGATGCTTGATGCTTGATGCTTGATGCTTGATGCTTGATGCTTGATGCTTGATGCTTGATGCTTGATGCTTGATGCCTGATGCTTGATGCTTGATGTTTGATGCTTGATGCTTGATGCTTGATGATTGATGCTTGATGCTTGATGCTTGATTCTTGATGCTTGATGCTTGATGCTTGATGTTTGATGCTTGATGCTTGATGCTTGATGCTTGATGCTTGATGCTTGATGCTTGATGATTGATGCTTGATGATTGATGCTTGATGCTTGATGCTTGATACTTGATGCTTGATGCTTGATGCTTGATGCTTGATGCTTGATGCTTGATGCTTGATGCTTGATGATTGATGCTTGATGCTTGATACTTGATGCTTGATGCTTGATGCTTGATGTTTGATGCTTGATGCTTGATGCTTGATGCTTGGTGCTTGATGCTTGATGCTTGATGCTTGATGCTTGATGCTTGATGCTTGATGCTTGATGATTGATGATTGATGCTTGATGCTTGATGCTTGATGCTTGATGCTTGATGCTTGATGCTTGATGTTTGATTCTTTATGTATGAACTTGATGGTTGATGCTTGATTCTTGATGCTTGATGCTTGATGCTTGATGCTTGATGCTTGATGTTTGATGCTTGATGCTTGATGCTTGATGCTTGATGCTTGATGCTTGATGCTTGATGTTTGATGCTTGATGCTTGATGCTTGATGCTTGATGCTTGATGCTTGATCCTTAATGCTTGATGCTTGATGTTTGATGCTTGATGCTTGATGTTTGATGCTTGATGCTTGATGTTTGATACTTGATGCTTGATGCTCGATGCTTGATGCTTGATGCTTGATGTTTGATTCTTGATTCTTGATGCTTGATTCTTGATGATTGATGCTTGATGATTGATGATTGATGCTTGATGCTTGATGCTTGATGCTTGATGCTTGATGCTTGATGCTTGATGCTTGATGCTTGATGCTTGATGCTTGATGCTTGATGCTTGATTTTTGATGCTTGATGTTTGATGCTTGATGCTTGATGCTTGATGCTTGATGCTTACTGCTTAATGCATAATACATAATGTTTGATGTTTGATGCTTGATGCTTGATGCTTGATGCTTGATGCTTGATGATTGATGCTTGATGTTTGATGCTTGATGCTTGATACTTGATGCTTGATGCTTGATGCTTGATTCTTGATTCTTGATGCTTGATGCTTGATACTTGATGCTTGATGCTTGATGCTTGATGTTTGATGCTTGATGCTTGATGCTTCATGCTTGATGCTTGATGCTTGATGCTTGATGCTTGATGCTTGATGCTTGATGCTTGATTCTTTATGTATGAACTTGATGGTTGATGCTTGATTCTTGATGCTTGATGCTTGATGCTTGATGCTTGATGCTTGATGCTTGATGCTTGATGCTTGATGCTTGATGCTTGATGCTTGATGCTTGATGCTTGATGCTTGATGCTTAACGCTTGATGCTTGATGCTTGATACTTGATGCTTGATGCTTGATGCTTGATGCTTGATGCTTGATGCTTGATGCTTGATTCTTGATGCTTGATGTTTGATGTTTGATGCTTGATGCTTGATGATTGATGCTTGATGCTTGATACTTGATGCTTGATGCTTGATGTTTGATGCTTGATGCTTGATGCTTGATGCTTGATGCTTGATGCTTGATGCTTGATGCTTGATGCTTGATGCTTGATGCTTGATGCTTGATGATTGATGCTTGATGATTGATGCTTGATGCTTGATGCTTGATACTTGATGCTTAATACATAATACATAATGTTTGATGTTTGATGCTTGATGCTTGATGCTTGATGCTTGATGATTGATGCTTGATGCTTGATACTTGATGCTTGATGCTTGATGCTTGATGTTTGATTCTTGATGCTTGATGCTTGATGCTTGATGCTTGATGCTTGATGCTTGATGCTTGATGCTTGATGCTTGATGCTTGATGCTTGATGCTTGATGCTTGATGCTTGATGCTTGATGCTTGATGCTTGATGTTTGATGCTTGATTCTATATAACTTATACAATAATATAATAAAAATACAAATTATTATAAAAAAAAATATAAATTTAGAACTTTTATAAATTATGAAAATAAAAAAGATTTTTGCTTATATATTTAAATGTGTTTCGGGGTGAAGTTTAGGCACGAGATATAAATAATCGTTTGTCTCTTCTCTGATCAAACTAGAGAAAAATCACTTTAATGAAACAAGTTTGTAATTTATAAATAATATAAATAGTAACTAAATACAAATATTTTAAGCATTGTTAATACTTTGAAATAAATAAATACCGAGAAATAGAGTAAAAATGTCTCATTTTTATCATTTGAAATCACATATTTAGGCTAGATACTTTGTTCCTCATATTTCTATTATAAAGACCTTTACCATATAAATCATTCTAAAGAGACAAAGGGAAAATAGTTGATGTTTGTGATATTGTTTTAAATTATTGAGATATTTAGAAATGAAAATGACTTATTTTGGAATTGTAAAAAATAATATTAAGTTGATAAATTCCAAAAAAATGTTTTAAGTTTATTATTTGTTTGATCGATCCGAAAGTATAAAAATTATTTTTTAGTTAACAAATTAAAAAAAACTTTAAGTTTATAATTTTTTTGATTGATCTAAACTATGAAAGGAAATATTAATCAATATGTGACTACGTATGGAAGTTCTCGGTCACGGAATGAGAAGGACTTGCAAGACTAGGAAAGAAAATTCTCTACGATTCCATGTTGGCCATAATATAAAACTATAGTTGACAAAATCTACTATATGTATACTTACACATTTAAATGAAAACACAACAAAAATGATGTTTTTAAACAAATGTAAAGATTGACATCTCAGTAATGAAACATAACTAAATTTCTAAAACAATTAACAATATTATATAATTTGGTAGTTTAAATTGCTCTTTAGATGTACAAACTTGTGAAGATAAACACATTCATTTGATATTTATTATTTTGGTGTAGACCATTTGTGCATGCACATACTTAGATAAATGATAATTAAATATCTTGAAAGAATTACATTTTAGATCCTTAAACTCATTAAGACTTTGTTTGATAACGTGTTATTTGGATTTAATCCAATGCTTGCTTGATGAAGGAAATAACCCTTTATCCCATCATCACTAATCATCAACACAAATATCAAAAAATTTATTTAATTTATATTCTTTTATTAAAATTCCCTTTAGTATAAAGAATATTTTACCTATTTAACTCAAAGATCTCACTTATTCATTAATAAGATTTTTTTTCAAACTAATTTTTTAACGGAAATGCAGCCAAATACAAATTGAATGTTAATATATTGTAGGTAATACATAGATTTGGGGCCTCATCTAATAAGTAGCTAAGTTTGAACGAGATTGGTTATTGTTAAGTTGGCTAGAATTTGTGGTGCAAGGAAAGAAAATATTAAACCAAACAAAAATTATATCTTTTTGGTGTATAATCTTGATTTAAGGAAATAAGATTAACACAAAAGAAAATTTGATATTTAATTATGATAATATAACTAAGAAAATCTTAGGATAATATTTTAGATATTCTTTGTCAAGATATTAGTATTGACCTAGTTTAGACTTATTTAAAGGTGTAGTTGGACACTTTAGAAACCTGAAACTTTTGCCTTCAAAGCATCGTTTTCATTCCTAGTTTTGTATCTCATAGGTTTTATAAGACATAATATTATATAAACTCGTGTCATAACTATAATATGTCATAATATAATCTCTTTTATTATCTCCTTACTAATATTAACTCTTATATGTGGATGTATCAAGTTTTTATCTTGATAAACCATGTTAAAATTTGTTTCTATTTTATTGCTTACATAATTTCTCGTATTTCCTTCACAACAAACTGGTATCAGAAGTTCAGATTATTCAAATGTTTCTCTTTTCAATTGAGATGAAAATAGTAAAAATTGACAAGTTCTAAAGGTGAATGCAATGTGTATGATCAATATTCGGACTCTAATAAAACAACAAGGATTATGAGATCGCTGAAGTTATTGGTGGGAGTAAAAATAACAGTTGAGATGACCATTCAAAAGGAGAAGATGATGCGGAAAATCAAAATGCGGGCTCTACTAAAATAACAAGACTTATGGGATCACTGAGGTAGTCGGTAGAAGTAGAAATAACCATTGATTTGGTCTTTCTCGAGGAATAAAATAACAGATCAATAAAAGATCTCTACTGAACTAACAAGGCTTATGGGGTCATTGAAGTTATCGGCAAGAGCAAAAACAACTACTAAGATGGTCATTATGAAGGAGAAGGCACATTCAACAGTTTTCTTTGTGTATTGTAAATAATGTCATTATTAAGGTCTTATAAGAGGAGACTAATAAATATGGGACATCTTAAAGTACGCAAGTGAAAGTGGAGATTTATTGAATAAACTAAATATTTGGGTTAATAAAGAAGTTGTTAAGTTGTCTTGGAGACAACTCTAAATTTAAATGTGAGAGATGATAGATAATATGGTCATCTCTAGCATTGTTTAATGCATATACCATCTTGCATTGACTAATGCTTCTAGTCCATCTAACATTGACTAATCCATCTAGGTCACCTCTAGCATTAAGTAATATATCCAGTCCATCATTGACATTGACGGATGAATTTAGGTCATCTGACATTGACGAATGTATTTGAGACACATATAGCATTAAGTAATGCATTTAGCTATATATGGCCTTGAGTAATGCATTTGTGCATTGACTAATGTATATAGGCAATCTGAGATTGACTAATACAAATAAGTTCTCTCAGATATTCAGTAATGCATCTGATCCATCTTACATTGACTAATGGATATAGGCAATTTGAGATTGACTAATACAACCAAGTCATCTCAGATATTCAGTAATGCATCTAAGCCATCTTACATTGACTAATGCATCTAGGCATCTAAGATTGACTAATACATTTGGACCACGTCTAGTATTTACTAATTAAATTGGACAATCTCTACCATTGACGAATGAATTTGGTCTATCCAACATTGACTAATATATCTAGGCCATCCGACATTGAAGAATGTATCTAAGCCATCTGAAATTAACAAGTGTATTTAATCCATCCGACATCAATAAATGCATCTGGATCATACAACATTGACGAGTGCATTTGGCTCATCCATAATTGATGAGTGCATCTGGGTCATCCGACATTTCCAAATGCATCTGTACCATTCGCCATTGACGAGTGCATCTTGGCCATCCGACATCGACAAATGCATCTAGGTCATCCGAAACCGATGAGTGTATCTGGGTCATCTAACATCAGTGAATGCATTTGAGCCATCCGACATCGGAAAATGTATATCGAACATCGACATTGATAAATTCATATATTAAGTTGTGTTAGGGAAACTCTGGATTAGAGAGGAGATAGAATATCTAGGGATTGATTAATACATTTGGGAATTCTAGAGAATTCAAGTCAAGATTGAGATTTGTTGAGTTATCCTTAATTGGTGGTGCAAGAAAATAGAATATTGAACAAAATAAAACTATATATTTTTGTGTATAATCTTGATTTATGGAAATAAGATTAACACAAAAAAAATATTATTCTACCAAAAATAAAAGGTTTCAACATAAATAATATGTAAGATTCTGTTAAATTTCATAGATTTTCTTTTGTCTTATTTTTACATTTTCAATAATACGAGATAATATTTTAAATATATAAATTTGTTATTTTAATTGGGTATTTCCATCACTTTTTATATCTTATATATTTATTTTATTTTAGTAGGGGTATTCTTGGATTAGTTTGATTAATATGGTTAATATACTCATTTGTGTTTTTTTTTGGGAAACGGTGAAAACTAATTCATTAAAATCCCAAAAGTGGGAGGGTCTGAAATCAAAGTTAGACAAACCATAGCTATGATTAAGGATGACAATCAAAAGACCCAATAAAAAAACTTATTATTAACATTCATACATTCTAAAAAAACAAAGATTACAAATATAAAAGACTACATTCAAACTTAACCATCCCAACCAAGAATTTTCACATTCCATCTATTTTCATTAAGAGACCTTATTCTCCTTCCCCTTCCCCTTTATCTTCCTCTTACTTTAACGATGAAAGGAGATTGTATTGAAGAGGATGATGAGTATTGCTGTTTCTAATTTTGAATTCTCTATTTGTATGAGCCCGTTCAGATTTGATAGAAAAAATTGTGTTAGGATCGGTGTCAACTATAGAGACGGGGGTCTGAATATAGTTGGAAACTTTTAACTTTCAATTCAATGTTAACCTTGTGAGAGATTAAGATCTGTTTCTATTCTTCACAAATCTTCACAAGCTCTTAAAGGAATTCAAGTGAGGAACTGCTTTTCTGAATTTCAAGCGTCAGATAAACGAATGTAAGGAGGGGAAAGGAAATAACAAACGATGTTTTTATGGATGTTCGAAGATAAAAACTCATAAGTCACCCCTTCCACTATTTCCAGAAAGATATGCACTAAAAGATTTTGATTTGAATAGAACTCTACACAAACCTAGTTAGAAAACACAATACTTAACAACTTTCTATTTTTGAACTCCTAGTTAACTCTCTATTGAACAGAACAACCTCTTTTCAACTTACAATTACTGAGATTTCACATTGAAAGGATAGTTGATGGATTATAGAGTGAGAAAGTAAGAAATTAGCACGTAGGATGGAGAGATTCACGCGAGTTCTAGAGTTCGAGAGAATTCGCAGAGCTAAGAGAGATTCGTCGTTGTCCTTGGATCACCTTTGATACTGAAGACTCTGCAACGGTCGAATCTTCTTCTTTTAAACATGTTAGCTATCTATTAGGTGTACGCTAGGTGTACGGGAAGGTACACAAGATTATATTTGTTGGATCATAGCGTACTGGATTGTACTGGAGAATATTCGGTGGAATGTGATGTACAAGAAGGTAGAAAACGGACTGTAGGAATATTGAGTATGTGGCACTTGAGCGGTTACAACTTGATAAGCAGACTAACCAGACGCTGCTTAAGGGCTAAGTAGAAGGGCACATGCTTCTTTAGACGGCTACTGAAGTAAGGTTTCTTCTTGCATACTTCTTCAGACTGCAAGTCTGATTAAGTCAAACGATGTCTGCTCGTGCACTACTTGAGACTAACAAGTCTGATGTAGTTCGGACAACGTCTGCACACACACTACTTTAGACTAACACATCTGATGTAGTTCATACAATGTCTGCTAGCGCACTACTTAAGACTACCACGTCTAATGTAGTTCAGACGACGTCTTCTCGCACACAACTTTAGACTACCACGTCTGATATAGTTCAGACGATGTCTACTCGCACACTACATCAGACAACTAGGTCTAATGTAGTTCAAACGACGTCTGCTTGCGCACTAATTCATACTACCATGTATGATGTAGTTCAGATGACGTTTGCTCGCGCAATATTTCAGACTAACACATCAGATGTAGTTCAGACGACGTTTGCTCGCGCACTACTTTAGATTAACACATCTGATGTAATTCAAACAACGTCTACTCGCGCACTACTTTAGACTACCACGTCTGATTTAGTTCAGACGAGATCTGCCCACGCACTACTTCATAGTACAATGTCTGATGTAGTTCAGACGACGTCTGCTCACACACTAATTCACATAACCATATCTGATATAGTTCAGACGAATTCTGCTCGCGCACTACTTTAGACCAACACGTCTGATGTCGTTTAGACGATGTCTGTTAGCGCACTACTTCAGACTAACACATTTATGTAATTCAGACGACGTCTTCTTGTGCACTACTTTAGACTACCATGTCTGATGTACTTCAGACGACGTCTGCTCAAACACTACTTCAGACTACCACATCTGATGTAGTTCAGACGATGTCTGCTCGCGCACTACTTTAGACTACCTCCTCTGATATAGTTCAAACGAGGTCTGCTCGCGCACTACTTCAGACAACCCTGTCTGATGTAGTTTAAACGACTACTTTAAACTACCACATCTGATGTAGTTTAGACGACGTCTACTATCGCACTACTTTAGACTACCACGTCTGATATAATTCATACGACGTCTGCTCGCACACTAATTCAGACTACCACGTCTGATGTAGTTCAGAAGACGTCTACTCGTGCACTAATTCAAACCACCATGTCTGATGTAGTTCAAATGACTTCTGCTCGCGCACTACTTCAGACTTACATCTCTGATTTATTTTAGACGATGCCTACTCGCGCACTACTTTAAACAACCACATCAGATATAGTTCAGATGACGTCTACTCGCACACTACTTTAGACGGTCACGTCTGATGTAGTTCAGAAAACGTCTGCTCACGCACTACTTCTGACTACCACCTCTAATGTAGTTCAGACGACGTTTGCTCACACACTACTTTAGACTACCACGTTTAATGTAGTTCAGACGACGTCTGCTCACACACTAATTTAGACTACCACGTCAGATATAGTACATATGACGTCTGCTCTTGTACTACATCAAACTCCCACGTCTGATGTAGTTCAGACTACGTCTTCTTGCGCACTACTTCAGAATACCACTTCTGATGTAGTTCAAATGACTTTTTCTCGTGCACTTCATCAGACTAGCACGCCTGATGTAGTTCAAACTTCGTCTGCTCGCGCACTACTTCTAACTAGCACATCTGATGTAGTTCAGACTCTATCAATATGCACTTGGTTCAGACCACGTCTGAAAACATATGTCTTTTAAGGTAAACCTGCGCAAAGACAATATAATCAACTTAGTTTTGTTTAGACCATATCATTAAAACTATGTTGTACTTATTCTGTTAAGTTAATTAATTTTTTCTTTCTTAATTAATTTTCTTTTTTCTTTATTTAACTTAATCTAACAATTTCCCTTTTTTGATGATGTTAAAACTAAGTTAAAATCAAGTTAAAACTCAAGTTAAGACACGAACTTAAAAATTAACCATTGTATATATAAAAGTAAGCTACAAAAGATATTCAAAGTTTAAAATTTCCTCTTGGTTTGTCGTAGAAATATCTTTCCCAACCTCGATCTCCTCCTCCATCACGACCACCAATGCGACCACCTCCACGACCACTTACGCGATCTTCTTGATAGTTGCCACGTCCACCTTGGGCTGGTTTCTTCCTGGAGCGAGCACTAGATATCCCTTGATTACTACCTTTCCCCTTTTTAACATTATCAGAGGTAGAAACAACAAGAGTAGAGGCTTTAGAAGCTTCAGCAGTCGTATCTTCTTCAGCCTAAAAGTGCCGAGCAACCACGTCAACATTTTCAATTCGCTCAGCTTCCATAGTCTTAAGATATTTTTCAATTTCGAGCATCTAGAGCGTGAGGGATTCAATCGAAGATTTGTCTCATTATGAAGCTCAAGACTGAAAGACTTGGTCTTACAATGAATTTCATCTATCTAATTGATCATAAATGGTTGTATCCTTCTCATTTGAGTGTGGAGTAACGCTATGTCGTGTGTAGTTTTCAGAAAGTCGTTATTAGTACTCCTTTGAGCAGCGGCTAGGTCAGCATTAAAATTGGAGTTCGCTGCAGATTCTGTTTCAAGATTCTCCAGCCTCAAAGAGATAGATTGGATGTTCAGCTGCATTAGAGCCAAAGCGTCCATAATGAACTTACGGAAACTCATAGCTCTCGGAGAGGCTTCCTCTAACGAAGAAGGAGCAGAGTAAATAACGTGGGATCCAGCTGGAAGGGAGCGAATAGGATTGGGATGAAGACTTACTTGGATGGATCACACTTATTTCTTGTCTTGAGATGAGACTTGAGCCACACTAATCAAGGCCTAAGACTTAACTCCTTTCCATTGGATTACGTCTTGTAGATCTTTGACAAGGTCTCAAATCTCATTGGTGTAGGATACACCAGAGTGAGACTTTTTGGACTTTGAGGAAGATGATTGATTGGATTGTTGCGGAGTGAGCTACTTCATTTCAGACGCCTATCCATCTGAAGATATCTTCACAACATCTTCTTTGGACGCCCTCTTGGATGAGGAAGATGACTGAGTAGCTTCGGCTTTAGACGCCCTCTTGTAACAGATTTGTTCCCCCTTAGCAGATAGGATCTAATTTTGTTCGAACGTGGGGGGAACTTCAGACGTTTCCTTCTGAACATATAAAGGCATCTTCTTAAACGTCATACAAAGATCCTTCTCAACACGAGGAGTCACCTGCTACTCTTCATAAGGGATGAGCATTTGATCAGCCGAGTAATGAGTATAGAACTGTCTCTCTTCAACAAATGAATTATGCTCCTCGATGATGTGAAGAGTCGCATACTCTTCAACCACCGAGAGCAGCTGCTCAGCAGTAGAGATTGGGTTTGGATCAACTTCAGCAAAAGGCATCTCCTCCATTAAGGACATCTGTTCAGACCCGTCTGAACAGTTCAAATCTTCCCGAGGAGCCTTGCTTCTATGTGCATCAGACTTAGACGACTCAATCCCATGGACATATTGGAGCGCCGTGCAACAGTACGATTCCATGAACAATTTCACGCATCGAAGAACCTCCGCATCCGTTTAAGATGTACTATCCAAAGGGTTGAAATTTTCTTCCCTTTAGCAGACGATGAGAAAGAGAGTGCGTCCCCTAGCATTAGCTATAACTATCTCTCTTCTCTTCAGAGCCTCATTGACGTTTTTAGTCTTGGTCCAGGAGAGGAATGACTTCTCCTTCTTTAGTAGTTCCTTCCATTCTTTCGACACATTTTTTCTTGTGATAACATGATAGAAGCTTGTATGGAGCCTTGTACAAATTGATTTATCGAACAACTCAATTTTCACAAATGCCTTGGCCTAAACGACTTCCATGATAAGATCGAGTGTCTTAGAGACTTTAGACGAGAGTTTGGGATTTTCATCAGCTATGTCTTTTCCCTTCCCTATAACTTCGACAGGTTCGGGACTAGGAACATGCTCTTTGATTGAGATAACCTAAGCCCCTCGAGATGCTCTAAGAATAGCAATACATGAGAATCTTTAACAAATCTAAACAAAATTTTATCTACTATGCCATTAATAAAATCATGATCAAATAAAAACTTTGTTAAAGTGTCATACCAAGCTCTAGGAGCTTGCTTAAGACCTTACAAAGCTTTGTCAAGTTTGAAAACATGATTAGGCAATGAGTGATCTTAAAAGCCATGAGGTTGTTCAACATAAACATTTTAATTAAGAATTCCATTTAGAAATGTACTTTTTACATTCATTAGACAAACTTTAAAATTATTAAAAAGATACATAATCTATGAAGATTTTGATTGCTTCAAGTCTATCGACATGGATGAATGACTCCTCAAAGTCAATTCCTTACTCCTGCCTATAGCCTTGAGCTACCAATTGGGCTTTGCTTATCACAACCAAGCCATCTTCACTAAGCTTGTTTCGAAAAACCCATCTGGTTCCAATAACTGATTGATTAGTTGATCTTGGAGTCACATGCCACACTTTATTTCTTTCAAATTGAATCAGCTCCTCATACATAGCATTGATCTAGTCTAGATCAAACAATGCTTCATCGATTTTTTTTTGGTTCAATTTGAGAAATAAATGCGGAGTTTGCAACTTCATCCAATAATTAGTGTGTAGTCCAGAGAGCAGAATTATGATTACAATTATTAATTCGGGTGGATGATTTCTATTCCATTTGAAGCTTGGTCCTAAAAGATCAAACGTCTGGTCAAACTTATAGTTTGGACGTCTAGTTGAATATCAACTGGATCAGCCGTCTGATCAGACGTATTGTTCTTGTTGACCGGAACTTCATCATCACTATTTGATTGAAGACTAGGCACTTCTAATCTATTTGCAACTTCAATGATCTCGTTAGAGTTGCTTTCAATAGACTCGTCAAAAACACCATGAATAGATTCTTCAACAGTTAGAGTTTGTTTATTAAACACTTTATAAGCTTTATTAACTGATGAATATCCTAACATAATTACAACATTTTCCTTAGCATCAAAAGTGGTCAAATAATTTTTCTCATTGTTATGAATAAAACACTTACATCCAAAAATCCTAGAATATGAAATTTTAAGAATATTTCCATAAAGAATTTCGTAAGATGTTTTATTAAAACGTATATTAATCATTGACCTGTTTTAAGTGTAGCAAGTTGTGTTTATGGCTTTAGTCCACAGTTTTTAAGACGCACCAGAGTCAACTAGCATAGATATCAATGCTTCCTTTAGTGAACTCGGTTCCCCGATCACTTCTAATTTTAATAATACTTAAAGATTTTTCATTTTGAAGTCTTCTAACTATGTTAATCAAATTTTAAGCAGTTTGATCCTTAGAAGCTAAAAATAAAACTCAAGTAAATCTTGAAAAATCATCTATAATGACAAGGGTATATCTCTTTCCTCCTAAATTGTTTACTGGAAATGGACTCAAAAGATCCAAGTGCAATAATTTCAGACACCGGTCGGATTGAGAATTTCATTTACTTTTAAAAGTTGATCTAACTCGTTTGCCCATCAGGCAAGCAAGATAGATCTTGTCTTTTGAAAACTTCAATTTTGGATTTCCAGAAACTATTTTTTTTGAACAGATGTTGTTATAGTTTTAAAATTAAGATGATTCAATCTCTTATGACATAGCCAATTTTGATTATTTTTAGCTACCATGCATACAGGATCAGAGATCTTATTTTTCCAATTCATTTTATAACAGTTTCATACTCTACCTCCAATGAGCATTGTGTTGCCCTACTTATCCTTAACCAAGCATGTGTGTTTTTGAAAATCAACAGTAAGTCATTGTTACACATTTGACTTATACTAATCATGTTATAACATAAATTTTCAACAAGTAGCACAATGTTAATGGTTAGGTTACCATGGATAATCTGACCCTTACCCACGGTTTTACCATTGTTGTTATCACCAAAGGTGGTCTTAGGCCCAATACACTTGGTTACTTAGATTAGATGATGTTTATCACCCATGACATGTCTAGAGAAGCTGCTCTCCAGATACTAGATAGACTCCTCCAAGCAGTTGATTTGATGTACCTACAAATATACATATTTACAGCATTTGGTACCCACATTCAATTGGGTCCACGGTTAATCAATCCCATGGGAATCTATATTTGGGTTATTTTGATGGATTTCCCATTTTGTGTGGTTAATAATGCGTATCATTTAGGCTTGGTAGACGTCTTCCTGCCAGCAGCTGTTACGTTAGAGGATGGTTTTTTGTCAATAACTTCTTGACTTTTTGTCAAGTTTTGGTTTACCAGACTTGCTGGCTTCCCTCTTTTTGGGCTTCAGCCAACTTTCAGTTGGTTTCAAATAAGTAATCTCATCCTCAGTTTCTTTTCCAGTTAAGTGTCCCCTCACAAAGCTTATTGTCTTACGCTCACCTTTCTTCGGGTTCAACTTTTTATTAGCCTTGTCTAGGCTGCCATTGTCATATACTAAACCAGATTTACATCTAGCAGGCCTCATCAGACAAATCTGTTGTCTGACTGAATCCTCAAACTTCGTCTAGGAATTGACCACATAAGTCAAGCGTTGATTTTCAGACGAAAGTATTTGAATATTTTCCTTGAGCTTCTCATTCTCAGATGATAGATCAACCATTTTGATTTCAAAATATTTTGATTCAGATACCAGAGATGAAGAGGTTTTATCAGTTTTATTTTTCAAATTCATCTCATTGAAATAGTTTGACAACTTCTTGTACTCAATTACCATGTCATTGAGTGCAGTAGTTAAGTCATCTCTTGTGAATTTTTACGAAGAGAAGTCAAATACATGAAGCATGTGACGAATTCATCATCACTTTCGCTAGATGATGAGTCGTCTGAATCGCTTTCGGCCCACTTGCCTTTGCTTGTAGCAACCATTAGAGCCTTCTACTTTTTATTCTTCTTATCATCCTTCTTCGGCTTTCTTCATTCATCCTTGAAGTGTCCTAATTTATCACAGTTGAAACACTGCAAGTTAGCCTTATAATCACTCTTATTATTATTATTATAATTTGAAGTGCTTGAGTTAGAATTGGTTTTCTTCATGAATTTACCGAATTTCTTCACGAAAAGAGTCATGGCATCGCTACTGATCTGCTCATCAGTCTTCACAGCATTGGCGACATGTGGCTCCTTAGTAGTCACCAGCACCTTGGTAGAGATGGATGATGTGGATGGATCCTATTCGTTCCTAGAGTTTATCTCAAACTCATAGGCCTTCAGATCGGCTAACATATCATGCAGTTCCATCTTGTTGAGGTCTTTGGATTCAATTATGGTCATCATCTTTGTATCTCATTATCTGGGAAGGCACGCATAACTTTGATTGCAACCTCTCTATTGCTATATGTCTTTCCCAAAGTGGAGAAATTATTGATAATTTTATTGAATTTTTCATCGAATTCATTCATCGTCTCTCTAGGATGCATCTTGATTCGAATTGTTGTATGGCAACCATGAGTTTGTTTTCTTTTGTTTGCTCATTTCCCTCACACAGTTGAGTCAACCTCTCCCAAATTTCTTTGTCAGAGGTGCATGTGTTGATCTTTTTGAACATATTACCGTCTAGTTTTTTATAGAGAATGTTTCTTGTCATATTGTCGAGGTTGTTTTTCCTCTTATCTTTAGTGGTCCACTCAGACCTTAGCTTCTCCTTTATTATAGGAGTGTGTTACGACTTGTTTCGTAAGATGAGTTTTGGGTTCAAGAATCACGTTCTTGATCTATAAGACCGGTAAAATTCTACAATCAAAGGGCAGCGGAAGGTTTTCGATAGAGAATTTAGGGGGAAGGGATAGAAGAATCAAGGGTGCGAAGAGAATTACTGTTGGTCTATACCAAACAGTCCATAGTAAATAATAATAGATGAATAGGGCAGAAGTTCATATCTTCATTATTCCATTCATGGGTCCTTGGGGAAGAAAGATCAGCCTTATATAGGTGATGTCTTGCCCCATAATATTCGGTTACAACAACTTTAAAAGAATAACAGAATTCGGTTTGTAAAATAGAAAAAGAAAGTAAAACAAAATAATAATACAATAAAACAGAAATATGGCCCATGTGCACACTAAGACCGAGACCGGGTGCCGAGGAACGTTGCTGGAATTTATTCTAGGACCGAGGCCTTGATTTTAGACCCTAACATTATCTCCCCCTTCAAAATTCATCGCCCTCGACCAAATAAGACTGTGGTCTGCCGAGTCTACCGAGCCTATAATGCGCATGCTCAAGATTTCAAAAAATTCGGTCGGACTTCAGCAAGTCCTGCAAGTGTCGGAGTCTAGGACCGCAATTCTTAGAAGCCTTCGGTCTTCCTGCTCCACGACCAGTCCTTCCTTCGGCCCAGCACGCCAAGTGCAGCAAAAGGGTCATCTTTCTTCCGGGCATACTCTAGAATGTCTTCAAATAACCAAGCCCAGTCTTTTATCCAAACCAGCAACACATGCGCAACAACATAGCCATGTCTTCCGACTACCTTCCTGGCTGGTGTTCGGTTGTTGGGTTGCTGGGTTAGCCCTTTGATTATTTTTTGAAAATTTTCAGCAACGTCTTCCAAAACAAGTGAAACACTTTGGCATTCGTTCTTGCTGTTTATTTGTACCACGGCAGCAACATTGTGATTTTCCAAGGCCTTTTCTAGTTGGATGCCTTGTATTATGTTGACCCGCGACCGAGGGGCACCTTGCTGGACCGAGAAAGTGTGCAAGATAATGACACGTTCGTCCCTTGTCTCAAGCACCAAAGGTGGGTCATAAAAATCTGATTCTTGGACGGGTTCTTGAACGAGTTCTTGAACTTCTTGCTGATTAGTCGGGGCCATGAACAATCTGGATTTGCACCTATGATTGGGCTCCCATTTTGTGCTCGGCCAGACCGTGTTAACAATGCATGGTTTGGGCAGCAGCGGCGGTTTGACATTGTACAAGAGCCTGCGACCGAATTGCAGCAAGAGATCTTTCTTGAATTTATGCCACGTCAATGCTTCCATATGGTTGCGATTCCGCAAATATGATTCATGCCACGTTTTTGCCTCTTTTGAGAAGTGAGTGCGGGCAATGTCCAGCTTTGTGGCATCATTCGTCTTCCTTTCCCTAAAAATTTGCTCTGCAAATAAGAGCCAGCCCTCCAAATTAGTCCCATCAAATTCAGGAATACTAACATTTGTGAGCCGGGTTGGAGGAAGGTAGCAAGAAACAATATTATAGGGTCGGGTGCCGGGATCTTGGCCATTATTAAACGCACCTTTTTCAATGGCTGTCAAGCTTTTTCCAGCAGCATACCTTCTGTCCATATTTTGCTGAAAGGCATTGTGCAAGGCAGCTTGTTTAGTCATATTTTGTTGCAGGGCAGCATTCATGGAGGCATATTGATGGGTCAGCCCTTCGAGTAGGGTCTTAAGATCGTCCATCTTTGCTGCTACCTGGTTTCTTTCATTTGAGAATCGTCTTGCTCTGATACCAAGAATGTTACGACTTGTTTCGTAAGATGAGTTTTGGGTTCAAGAATCACGTTCTTGATCTATAAGACCGGTGAAATTCTACAATCAAAGGGCAGCGGAAGGTTTTCGATAGAGAATTTAGGGGGAAGGGATAGAAGAATCAAGGGTGCGAAGAGAATTACTGTTGGTCTATACCAAACAGTCCATAGTAAATAATAATAGATGAATAGGGCAGAAGTTCATATCTTCATTATTCCATTCATGGGTCCTTGGGGAAGAAAGATCATCCTTATATAGGTGATGTCTTGCCCCATAATATTCGGTTACAACAACTTTAAAAGAATAACAGAATTCGGTTTGTAAAATAGAAAAAGAAAGTAAAACAAAATAATAATACAACAAAACAGAAATATGGCCCATGTGCACACTTAGACCAAGACCGGGTGCCGAGGAACGTTGCTGGAATTTATTCTAGGACCGAGGCCTTGATTTTAGACCCTAACAGAGTGCCATCGGGGTTAGTGGTGGAATTGTCTTTCATTATCTTTATTGGGCAATCGATTCTGATGACATACCACATGTCATCATCTTGGGCATCCAAATGCACTTGCATTCTTAATTTCTAGTAATCATAGTTTTCCTTTGTGAACATAGGGTCCTTTCTTTGGTGAATCATGGTTCAAGAATCTGATGATGCTTGAGAATAGAAAACTTGGCTCTAATATCACTTGTTAGGATCGGTGTCAATATAGAGACTGTAGTCTGAATATAGTTGGCAAATTTTAACTTTCAATTCGATGTTAACCCTGTGAGGGATTAAGATATGTTTTTATTCTTTACAAATCCTTACAAGCTCTTAAAGGAATTTAAGTGCGGAACTGTTTGCTGGATTTGAAGCGTCAGATAAACGAATGTAAGGAGCGAAAAAGAAATAACACATGAAGTATTTTATGGATTTTCGGAGATAAAAACTCCTACTTAACCCTTTCTATGATTCCAGAAGGATATTCACTAGAAGGTTTTGATTTGAATAGATCTCTACACAAACCCAGTCAAAAAACACAGGACTTAACAATTGTTTGTTTCTGAACTCCTAGATAACTCTTTGTTGAACATAATAGCCTCTATTCAAATTAAAATTACTGAGATTCACACAAAAAGGACAATAGATGGATTACAGTGTGAGAAAGTAAGAAATTAACACGTAAGCTAGAGAGATTCACGTGAGAGCTAGCGTTTTAGAGTTCGAGAGAATTCGGAGAGCTCGAAGAGATATGTCTTTATCCTTGGATCACCTTTTATACTGAAGACTCATCAACAGTCGAATTTTCTTCTTTGAAACATTTCAGTTATCCGTTGGGTGTAATCCAGGTGTACGGGAAGGTACACAAGAATATATTCGTTGGATCGTGTCGTACCGGATTGTACTAGAGAATATTCGGAAAGGTACAAAACTAATTGGAGGAATATTTAGTACGTGGCACTTGAGCGATTACAACTTCACAAGTAGACTGGCCAAACGCAGCTAATGGGATGAGCAGAAGGGAAAACGCTTTTTCATACGGCTGCTGAAGCAAGGCGTCTATTCGCGCACTTCCTTAGACTACAATGTTGATGAAGTTAGACGACGTCTACTCGCGCACTACTTCAGACTAACATGTCTAATGTAGTTCAAACGATGTCTTCTCGTGCACTACCTTAAACTAACATGTCTGATGTAGTTGAGACAATGTCTGTTCGCACACTACTTCAAACCACTACGTCTGATATAGTTCGAAAGATATCTACTCGTGAACTACTTTATACTACCACGTCTGATGTAGTTCAGACGATGTTTGATCGTGCACTACTTCAGACTACCAAATATGATGTAGTTTAGACGATGTCTGATCGCGCACTACTTCAGACTACCACGTCTGATGTAGTTCAAACTACGTCTACTCGCGCACTACTCCAGACTAACATGTCTGATGTAATTCAAACGATGTCTTCTCTTGCACTACATTAGTCTATCAAGTCTAATGTAGTTCAGACGACGTCTACTCGCGCACTACTTTAGACTAGAACAACTGATGTAGTTTAGACTTTGTCTGTTCACGCACTTCTTTAGACTACCACGTATAATGTAATTCAGACTTCGTCTAATAGCGCACTACTTCAGACTACCACATCTAATGTAGTTTAGACTCCGTCTATATGCGCTTCCTTCAGACCACGTTTGAAAACATACGTCTTTTGAGTTGAACCTGCGCAAAGACAATATACTCGACTTAGTTTTGTTCAGACCACATCATTAAAACTATGTCATACTTATTCTCTTAAGTTAATTAATTATTTCTCTCTTTATTAATTTTCTCTTTTCTTTATTAACTAAATCTAACTAATTGTTTATGAGAATATCAAGCTTTTACATTTGTTATCTTCAACTTGAATATTTGTATTCTTGTCTTCCTTATCTTCAGCTTCACTTTCATACTCCTCATCAGTTTTGGAATCTTTTTTATCGGCTTTAGAATTCTCTGTTTCAGCTATGAAATTATGGGTGTCTTTCTCTTGAGTTTTCTCAACATCAACTTGATCTTCATCTTCCATTTTTATCATAATCCTTTGCATTACATAAATTTTTCTTTTACATTTTACAACTTGAATTGTTCGGCTTTAGAATATACTCATTTTTTATATGTAATAGTGTAATACTTATAATCTTTATAGTCTACAGAAAAAATATTGAATTTGCCATTCTATGCGCGCCTAGACACCCAAAAGAAAATACGGGAGTCTAAATAATCGAAATCGTAACTTGGGAAAGTTGTCTTTTAGTAAAAATAAAAAAATAAATAAAAACGAGTCCGGGGATTTGAACTCCTCACCTGTTCTAGGCTTTTTCCTTGGAACCAAACCTCCCAATCTAATTTAAGTCATGTTTTTTGGATATTTTAATTATTTATTCCATTTTCTATTTTAAAGGCCTAAAACGATTTATTAAAAAATAGAAAAAATAGAAAATTGTTTAAAATATATTTCCAAACAAAATTAGAAATTATATTAAATTTAAGATTCATTTGAATTATTTTCTCTATATATCTATATATTATGAGCAAAAAATTTGAGAATTAATATAACAAAAACATAACAATTTTTTTTGAAAATTTTATATATTATTTTATCATTCAATGTATTCATATCAAACTTTTGGAATAATTTTAAATTTTATTCATTTTTATCCTCTCATCTGACATGTATGACATAAAATATTTTTCTAGCATTATATTTTAACATGGATATCCTAATAAGGCTTCTAGCATATTTTTCACAATAGCAAGGTCACTTTAACTGACTAAATTCGCATCCATAAAACTAAAGTCATACTTACTTGAATGTTTAAAAATAGATTATGCATTGTTCTTTAGACGTAGGCTGGAAATAGGTTCTCAAACATAGAAGTATGCATAGGAGTTAGATTATTAAATAAATGATAATAAATTTCTCATTTTAAAAGATCAATTGTTTCGGAGTAGAGATCTTTCGTTTGGATGGACATGTGAGTCATAGTGCCGAGACCATGTCGCACTCGCAACCAAATACCGAATCTAAAATGATTTAAAAAAACATTTTCCTTTGTTATTTTTTCAATGAGTAAAGTTGTTGGGGACAACTCAAATGTTTTTGGGCTTGACCAAAAATAAATCCTATTAGGGCATTTCATTAATTAACACCCCAAAAAGAAGAGAAATAAATTTCTCTTAGATCTTTACTCCCTCTTCCTTGTAAACTCTGTTATCTCTAGAGAAAGATTCTGACCAGCCTCCAACCAATCGATTAGGTGCTTTTATTCGGTTTTTCTAACAAGTGGTATGAGAGCTGAGTTCGTTCGGTGGTGATTCTTGTATAATTCGAATGGAAGAATTATTGAGTAGTAATGACACGATGATCAAACTCACAGCTTCCAACTACATAATTTGGAAGTCACAGATGGTAGACTTATTGTTTAATTATGATTATGAAGATATTATCTTGGATGATAAAGGAAAATAAGAGGCTATATAAGATTCAGATTGGAAGAAGCTAAATAGAAAGGTAGTTGGTAAGATCAGATAATGGGTTGACGACCGCGTGTATCATGATGTGGCTATTGAGATTAATGCTCATAAAGTGTAGAATAAGTTGTGTGAGTTGCATGAGAAGAACAACACTCAAAATAGAGCATTTCTATTTAGAAATCTTTGCTCGTTGAAATATCAAGATAAGTCTTTTATGTCTGAGCATCAAATGCTTTTCATGGTATTTTAAATGAGTTGACTGCGATATGAATGAAATTTTATGATGAACTTCATTCTATGTGTTTAATTAAATCCTTGCCTGATAGTTGGGAGTCACAAGTTGGTCAATTACTAATTCTGTTCTAAGGGATAATCTCACTTTGAAAATGATGAAAGGGAGCATGTTGAATGAAGAGGCTAGAAGAAAAGAACAAGGCTTCTCGTCTCCAAGTTAGGTGTTCGTGACCGAGATAAGGGTTAGAAGTAAAAGTAAAAGTCCAAAGAATCGTATTGGATGTTTATACAGGTAAATGGGAACATCCATCTCTTGATAAGAGATTACATGTTATCATTGTGGAAAGCCAAGACACAAGAAGTATACTTTTGTCTTTGTTCTTCAAGCTTCTTAAATAGTGAGATATGACAACGGTCATATTTCTCATTCTCAACGGATACTTGCATTGTAATCTTTTGATCCTTGATTCTAATTGGTTGATTAAGAAGGTATATCATGGCATTTAATGCGTTTGATACTTCCCAAGGAGTAGTTCAGTCGGCAGATTTGTCTTTTATTGATTTGATCATCTAGAGCGGTTTCACAAATATCTGCTCATTGTGGACTACTGTTGGACTTATACCAAAATAGGTATCTGATCAGTTTTGGCAGTCTTCTACTTCCCAAGGTATATCATCAGACTTGTATCAAAATGGCAATGATACAATCTGTATATTTGAAAGCTTCCTTCTGTATATTCCCAAAGTATTTTGAATTGCACCAAAAATGAACCTGCGAGTCGTTCCCAATTTAAATTTGTCTTAGCACAAGACTGGTTCCATATCTTGGATTTGATCGGTCAACCTACCGGTCATTTTATGGATTGTCTCTGAATAATAACTTAGAATTATACCAAGTATTTTATTGAACAGACCACTGGTTGCGCCATCCTTTGGATATCGATCGATCGATCACACTGAGGAAGGTTTACCGATCATATAGTTGAGCGGTAAAGCCGTTTTTCACTATCGAGTCGATCCTCTACTTGTTTCTTTGTAAACATAGCCGAATAGAGAGCTTGATTAAATGATCCCGGCTAGCGCCGCCTTTTGGATATCGGTCGACCGGGCTAGAGTGATAAACCTGATTTGAAGATATCACTAATCCCTACATCTCTTGCACAAATAGTTGATTTGGTTAAGTTCTTTGGATAGTTAATTACTTACTAATTAACTATTTATTTTATCTAAAAATTTATCCCTTTTTGATTATTTAATCTAAATATTCAAAACTTATAATCGTTGACCTCTTAAATTTAATATTGATTTAAGATTTGAAAAAACATTTTGTGAGTTAATTTCTTTTTTGTGAGTTAATTTCTTTAGCAATTTCACCCTTTTTGATATGTTAACTTATAAAATTATCAAAAGCAGCATTTTGAAAATAAAATCGGATCATTAAGTGACATCCCTGTTTAATAGTCAAAAGTTCCCAAAATAATAACTGTAAGAGAAACATTGTAAAATAAGCCTAAACATAGATGAAGGAATTAGTGTCTCCCTTCATCCGGTTTGGCCAGTATTTCGTTAAAGAAACCGCGCATAAAACCGACAGCTGGTTGTCTAGGGATGTTGCGCTCAGAACTCCTAGTCGATTGGACAGGAACATTGAACTCGACTTTTCTTTCACTTTGAATGGCATTATCATCCGAGCTTCCACCACCTTTACGGATTCTCCGGTCTGACCGGGCACTGTGGGGAAAGGCTTGTAGCGATACTGCCGGGAGGGGCTGAGACAATGTTCTCGGTTTACGAGTCAAGGGTTGATCATCCTCATCATCTTCTTCATAGTTCGGCCAATCAGTGCCTAAAGTAGTATTCACCGATGTTGCGGTATCCGGTCGCACATTCACACTTCAGATTGTTGATTTTCTTTTTCTTTTAGCCGCTCTAGTTTTCTTGGAAATCAGAGGAGACACATCTTTTTCCTAATTAATTTGCTCATGAATTTTTTGAGTTGCTTCCTCATTGGCTAGCTCAGCTTCCTTAGCCTTGGCATCTTCTTCTTCATAGAACCGTCAGGAAACCTCTTCATACACCATTAGTTTTTCCGCGTCGGCAACACCTTGATTCTTTACCAGCTCAAGGAGTTGTAATGACATAAGTTAAACAGAAGATAGAGTCTGAGAGACTATGGGTTGGATTCGGCGGACCTCCTCTTGTACTTGCGCCAATTTCAGGTCGTCGGATGTAGATGATGAGGTACATTCTCTGAGAACTTCGGTTACATGAGCTTTCATGGATGTCTGCCATGGGGCTATATAATTTTGGATCAATTGCTCAATGAGCACGTTAGAAGGGTAACGATGAACTGATGGTGTGATGTTTCATAGGAGGCGCCCCTTGAGAGTTGGCATGGAGAGAAATCTCGGTTCCTGTCGGTCTATAAATACTATTTTCTCTTGATTTATTTCGATCAGAAGATTTACTCGATGGAGATTTGTCCATTTTGTTTTTAGAGAGAGACGGGTTGGGGATTGCATTGTCCTCTTCTTCATTTTCCAACTT
>NW_025918796.1:0-3792 GCF_907164915.1 Impatiens glandulifera
CAAGTATTCGACGAAATGACAAAGAGAGGTTCTTACTTTCTCATCTCCTTTAATAAATAAAACTTTTATATAATTTTTAGAGGAGAGTGCACCTTCCACCATTTTCTCAACTTTGATTTCTAAAAGTTGTCTAAATAAATTTTATTCTTCCTAATTGCTTAAAGTTTGAGCCAATTTTAATTTTTTTTTATAATTGAATCTAAAGTTAATTATGAGATTATATAAAAATTCACCACTTTACTTCCAACTCTAAGCATTGTTTAATTCGATTATGACATAACAATGGTTGTCACATATTTACCTGGTTTACTCGAGGGAGCTCACCAAGGTTTTGGTTTAATCCATGAATTTCTTAGTCACACAAAGATGTTTTGTTTTGGTAAAATGAAACTATATATTCATTAATGTCATCATACTGTGATGCTGCTTATTTATAACCATTATGAAAACCAGGTACAAGTTATTGATGGTTCATCTGAACCGCCATAATACGAATATGATTCAGTTCGGCTTGAAATATAATTGTTTATTCCAGAGCTTTTGACAAAACCATGTTGGGTAGATCTATAATAAATGATCGTCCAGAAGCATATGAGAAATGGACATCATTCAAGGAAAACTATTAAAGGACGGACATTATATGTTTTTGTATTAGTGTTGCCACTGGAAAGGGTATCCACAAAGTGATACATGCAGCTTCTGAACTCATACTAGCTCAAGAGAAGACAATATAAATAAAGTTCTTACCTTTTATTTAAAAAAAAATCTTAATATCTCTAGAATATTTAAAATCTTAGTATTAATGTTTAGATAAAAATCATTTCCAAATATTGCTCTCTTTTAAAGTGGATGTCTCAATTTTCATGTATTCAACTAAGGATATCTTTCTGTATCTATAAATTATTAGCAGTTTTTCAGAAGTATATATTGCACATATGTTTATGAATGAACTTATAAACATATTTTGTTTGCTGATGTGATACAAAGCATAAACTCTTTATTTTTTATGTTAGATTCTCTTTCATTATATAACTGACAACTTTTCATTCAGTTACATAGATTCAGAAACATGTTGGTAGTTTATAACAAAATGGATCATCCATAGGGCACATGAAAAACTGGGTATCATTCAAGGAAATTTTGAAGGACTTGGTATTAAATGTTTTGTATGAGTGTTAATCACGGGAAATTGGTACCCTAGAAGTGATATATGCAGCTTATAAACTCATATTGGCTCAAAGAGAAACAATATAAATCAAGGTCTTACCTTTTTTCAAAAGAAATCTTAATATCTCTAGAATATTTGAAGTATCATATTAATGTCTAGATACAAATTTGTTTTCAAATATTACTCTCTTTCAGAGTGGGAGGTTTCTATTTTCATTGTATCTCAGTCAAATATATCTTTTTGTATCCATAATTTATTAACGTTTTTTCAGAAGTATAATGCAAAAGTGTTTATGAATGAACCTATAAACATATTTTTGGTTGTGATGATGATACAAAACATAAACCCTTTATTTTTTATGTTGGATTCTCTTTTTATTACTAAACTTGAATTGATAATTGTATAACTGGCCACTTTTTATTACAGTTGCATAGATTCAGAAAGAAGATTTTGATACAAGAGAGAAAGGTGTTAGGGTTAAATATAGTGACGAGAATAAAGTGATAGTTATAATGTAGTTAATTGTGAAGAGTGTGTTATGAAATGATTTTAGTTGTATCAGATTTCAGCACGTATTGAAAGTATGTGGAGTATATAAGGCTCTGTCAAAATTTTGGAGTAAAGGAGGTGACGCCGTTTTTGTTGGAGAGGTTAAATTAGGTTTTTCTTTTTTCAACGATTTTGTATCTTCTTAATGATTGAGTTATGAAAACACATTGGAATGACTCTAATGGACCAGATGGCCTAAATGAAATTAAAATCTTAACTTTCATCTACACAACATGTAAACATAACTGATCACTTTTCATTACAATTACATAGATTTAAAAAGAAGATTTCAGCACATCTTAGAAACAGGTGGGTATAGAAGTCTTTGTCTAAACTTGGTGTAAAGGAGGGTGACACCGTTTTTGTTGAAGAGGTTAAATTTAGCTTATTCTAACGATTTAGTATCTCTTAATGATTGTTTTGAACACATTTTGCAAAACACCATTAAATTTACATTAAAAAATTTCATTCTTTAACATTAAAAAAAATAAAACTTATAAAATTAATAAAGAAATTAAAATAGTGTAAGTTCATGTTTATATTTATATAAGAATATTTAGTTCATATAAGTTCATTTATAAAAATTAAAATAGTGTAAGTTTATATATATTTTCTTTTAATATAAATATATATTATTTTATTAATAATTTTATAAATATTTTCTTTTATTATATATAAACATATTGAATTAAATATCATACAAAAATTTCATTTATAATATTTCCTACAACGTAGGGTATTTTACTATTTTAATATAAAATTGTAACTAGTCCCCCCTAAATACAACACTTTTCTTTATCACTTAATTTTTAATTTATCATTATAATCTTGATTCATATTATATAACCTTATTATTATATAATATATTAAATATATTTTATTTAAATTTTAATATTATATAGTCAATTATTTTTAATATATATATTTTTAAATAATTCAATATTTTAATTAAAAATATTTATTTATTTTTTATAAAGATAATTTTATTAATTATTAATTTATATATTTACTTATATTATAAATAATTATTTTATTTTATTACAATTATTAATAATATTTAAATTAAATAAACATAATTTATCGTTTATATTATAATTATTTTTATATGCTAATTAATTTATTAATTATTAACTAATAGTACAATAATTTATAATAATAAACAATATTATTTATAATATAAATAAATATAAAATAATAATAATAATTAAAATTTTAAATTAATATTTATAAAACTTATACTAAATTCTTATAATAAATACCAAACACAAAATTATAAACTATATATAATTTATACCATTTCTTATAATTCATACCAAACATAAATAACTTATACAATTTATACTCCTCTATATTATTTATACCTCCTTACAATATATCTATAAGTATTAATTTATTAATAATTACACTATTTTAGATAAAAAGATTTTTTTTAACACATTATGTTTTATAAATAAAAAATACAAATTAGGTTGTTTTAATAACCAAGTTAACAATTTATAAAACAAAAAAATACAACTGTCCATTATAAACTTTTCTATTTTTCTATAACCTTTTCTTTGTTAACTAATTTATTAATTAATTAATATATAAATTTTAAAAAACATTTGTCAAAACAAATTTCTTTATATTAATTAATTTGATTTTTTATTTTAAAAAATTTGAGAGGAGGATAGGATTCATTTATTTATTTATGTTTATTTAAAAAATTAAACAATTTTGTATTTTGTATTTATCTAAAAAAATATATAATATAATATTTTAATTTTACAATAGTGATATAGAGATATTTAGGCATGTCTTTAACCTGTTACACTCTAAAAATATAAAGTCAATAATTTTCTCTTTTACTTTTTATTATTAAATTATTTAATATTTTAACTTTATAAAATTACCAATTTTATTAGTTATTATTTTATTTAGTTTTTTATTATTAAAATATAAAATTTAAAATAAAATTAAAACAACTGATAAAGAATTATAAAGATCTAATTTTCTTTATTAACACAGCTAAAAGTAAGAAAATTAGATCTTTATAATCCTTTATTAGTGGTTTTAACTTTACTTTAAATTTTATA
>NW_025918798.1:0-2003 GCF_907164915.1 Impatiens glandulifera
GCCAATGGGTGCAGGTGACGAAAAGTCGTTGTGTAGGCAGTGACACCAGAATGAAGAAGATGAGGTATATTCTTTTGGACATATTTTAATTTGGGACATATGGTCTATTAAAATATAAAAAAGAAAAAATTTATATCTCCATATATATTACATATATATCTCTATATATATTCCATATAAATAGATATTATATTTTGATATAATATAATATATAAAGAGGAGCCAAAAATCTTTGAAACGGTCAACAACTAAGACTTTTTCAACTAAGACTTTTTATTTAAGTCTCATTTGATTTCATAAAATAGGTTTAAGACCTATTTGATTCCAATTTTCACAAGTAAAAATAAAACTCTCAAAGCTTTGTATGCTTTGATCTTGGATTTGTATTAAAGCTTGTTTGACTTGAATTTCTCAAAGATGGAGATTTGTGATTTATCTTCTAAGAGATTTGATATTCGTCAATATGGAGATTGAAAATTGGAGTTGAAAAAGAAGGTGGAATACTTATTCGATGTTGCAGATTATAGAAGACAATTGATGCAACATGTAAAGAGTTTTCTGATTAAAGTAGGTGGCTTTAATGTTTGTTTGCAAGAGTGTATTTTTGATATGTGTGTTTAAGGGCTGGATTTGGATTTGCATCAACCTTATGAGTAGGTTTTAATTGGCAATCCCGGTAAGTGCTGGTGCGAAGTTGTCAAGTGGGTGTTGATGCCTCAAGGGTTCTACCAAAATGATAATTTCTAAGGTATGAGTTGAGGGTGCACTAATCATATATATGGTTTGTTAGATTCTTTCTATGCAAGATTTTGCTAGAAGAATGTAGAGAACAAACAATACATCTTCATGCTTATTGAAAATTAGTTGGAGGTTTTATTATAACCGATTGTTGTCTTGGCATACATGGGTGACATTATTTCACTATGTCGAGGGCTTTGACTTGAAGAAATTCTCGGCTGAAATAAGTTTGGAGAGATTTTTCTTTGGAAACCGGTTATTAAAGAAGTCAAATTAAAAGAGAGGTAGAGTGAAAATCTAGTAGTAGATTTTCGCCTACAGCCGCGCAGGGTTCATCAAACTGACGATCGGAGATTCAAACAGAGTCCGATTGCGCTGAGATTTTGTCGAGAGGGTTGGTAACTCATTCCTCTACATTTTCAATGGTCGGATCAAGGTTTGGACGTCTCGAAGTTTGTTTTTCTGGGGATTAAACTGTCTGACTAATTTTAATTTTATTTGACTTATTTGGGACAAAAAAGTTTGTATCTTTTTGGTTATGACCTTATCTTATTGGAAGAGCTAATCAAGATGAAGAATGTGGTGAGATTATGTGCTTTTACACTTGACAAAAATATGATCGAGTATGGAAAGTTGTTATTTATATGGTGTTTACCGATGATAACATTGTCGACATGTTGACAGGGCAATCCTATAGGCCAAATTGCAAGATTACATTGAGTTGGGGGGTGATTAAGGATTGAAACAATTCCAGTTAACACATATTATCAATGAAAGACCAGGAAGAGGAAGACTAATGAAAGACACTTATAAGTTGATGTGGATACATCTTGAAAGCAACTCTTAAACGACTGAGAAGAAATCATTGCATTATCTTCTAATGTGAGAGGATAAATAAAAACTTCGAGTGAGATTCCTAGTCATGAAAAAAGGGGCTAGATGGGAGACTCGGTTAATTCGAAGGTGATGATTTTGTTATTTCTTTTGTTCTATATTAATTGTCTATACATTGTGGATCATATATTAGATGAATGAGATGATTGAGACATTGAATAGGGATTCCTAGTCATGTAAAAGGGGCTAGATGAGAGGTTCGATCAATTCAAATGAAATGATATTCGATTTCTTTCAGAGAAACTATAGATGATCATTTGAAGCATGAGTGAAGACAATTGAAGAGAGAGATATTGAATATTGAAATAATATTCTTGGATTGCTAGGCATTTTTTGGATTCAATAAACTAGCAGATTGCAAGAAATCAAAT
>NW_025918799.1:0-28931 GCF_907164915.1 Impatiens glandulifera
CTTAACAACTAATACTATATTTATACTATTCTATCAATAACTGTCACTTCCACCATAGTGTAATAGCCCTAATATTATTTCCCCTTGTATCATTACCCTCTCCTTCACTTCGTTCGTCCGCGAACGACAATAGTCTAAAGTTTTGTTGAAACTCTAAAACATCTGGTGGCTCTTCGAACCATATGTATAGCCGAAATTGCTTCATTTGACTATCGGGTGGTTCCTCAAACCATAGGAAGTATTTACAACTCATTAACGACTTATGACCAAAAGTTCTTCGAATATAACTTTATCATCCGGTGGTTCTTCAAACCACAAAACGTATCCAACTTTTTGTCTTAAATCATGAAATGATTGAAACAGAGGGTCGTTGGCCAAGATTCGGTCTTCGAGACTCTCAAATGCACCAATTGTCAAAGCAAATTGAGTTATGCCTCGGTCAACTTGATCACAATCGTATGTGAATATATGTCGATTGCACTTCCTGTTCGTTAATCACCTTTAGTGGCATCGTGTTTCCCGAGGACTAATTTTGACTTGCAAGGAAATAATCGACCATTTTTGCCTAAGTACCACATATTCTCTTCTCCAAACTCAAAATTGTAGCAATTTGTCTCGCATTCTTCAGTCTCCACTTTCATTCATCAACACTTGTTTGTTGGGCGACTCGAGGAACCAGACTTGAGGTCTTACTTCCGTCAACATAGTTCTGTTTTTTCTCTAAAACAACCAACGATTGTTTAAGAGTTTCGCCCTTAACATTTTTCTCTAATTGCATAATCACTTTCTGCATTGAGATCAACATTTCTTCCATTCGGTCGAGTCGTTGATCATTTCGATCCAAATTTTTATCACTTTCTGGAACTTCAAACAACAACTCTTTAGTTTAGTATTGCATCTCGAGTTTCACCATTTCCACTGAAAAGAAAAACTTGATGATCACTCCTTAACCCCAAAATATAATCCAGTAGCTTCACCAATTTAGTGATAGTCATTCCAAAATCTATCAGATCATCTGTTCAATGAGTAAATACAGCTTCTCTCTCCACTTTCAATTAATTAAGAGACAAATGCTTTCTCCCTCCTCTCTAGTAGCGGGAAGATACTATCTGGCATTGGAAATCAATTTATGACACTAAATCCCATGTCTCACCCGGTTTCGGTTGTCTCTAAGATGAAGATTTGACGAACCAGGTAAGTTTCAGAGAATCACTCACAGTTGACGATATCCTATTCGATCCTTCCTCACGCAAATCCGACTCCAACTCCGATTTTTATGTTTTTCTGTATATCTACGACTCAGACATGCACCATCAATGTTCACCAATCCAAATCTTTTCCCCTCAACTTCTCGACCGCACTAATTATTGCAAGGGCCGCGACAATCTTCTTCACCGCACCACTTCTTTTCCTGCTTCGTCTTCTTCGTTTTGTTGTTGTCTTTGATGGCTGCTTTCTCTTCAAATTCACTGATCGATTCTAGAATTTCAATAATCGGAATACAAATTCTACAGCATAGTTCGAATTGAAATAGCACAACATCCTGTTTCTCTCTCGCCTTTTAATAAGTATCAGATGTATTTCAGAAATGAAAATCACTGAAATCTGACCTCAATTATGTCTTCTCTAATACGTAAATCACTGCTAATTGTCGAACTTATCTGCCGAGATCACCGGGATTTGCTACGAGATTGATGATCAATTGCAATCACTTCTGATTATTTTTCCGATTCTAATCCGATAAGTGACAACAATGAACTAGGATTTAGCTCGTTTCCAGATGGATTTCAATCCAGGTTTCCTTTTTCCCCTTCCGATCAACTGATATTCTAATAACTCACCACACACTTCATTAATTTGCTATAATCGAGCTCTGATACCAGTGTTATACCATGTAGTAGAATTATGTATATATCTTGAACATAAAATGATAGAAGAATTATATTGAGATGAGAATTGATGAAAGAAGAAGATAGAACCCTAACTGCTAAGGTGAATACAATAGAGATGAGGGAGAGAAATTCTAACAAAATTTTCAACAAAATCATTTCTTAACCACTCTTAACAACTAATACTATATTTATACTATTCTATCAACTAGCATGTATCCCATTCATTTGCACGAGTGATAATAATATAAAAAACCGTGAAAAAAATATTACGGTAAAATTTTTATGGGCGGGTCAACCCACAATCCGATCCAAGTATACATTTATTCTCACATATATCCAAATTAACCATAGCTCTCGACCCGGTAATCCGGACACTTTAAAAATTAACCATCAATATATATATATATAGATTAGTTAGTTAAAAAGTTAAAATTATATTGTTAAAATGTCACGCGTTTATCAAATTTTGGGTTGAATTTAAATTATAAAGTGTTATTAGCTTAGTTGGTTAAACGGTTATATTTGTTTTGTTAGGTTGTAAGTTCGAACCATACCTATAACACTTTAAATTTGATTTTAACCGTTTTAAATTTATGGGTGGGTCAACCCACAATCCGATCCAAGTATCCATTTACTTTCACATATATCCAAATTAATCACAGCTCTCGACCCGACAATCCGGACACTTTAAAAATTAAGCATCATTATATATATATAGATAACTATCACTTCCACCATAGTGTAATAGCCCTAATATTATTTCCCCTTGTATCATAATACTACTTATTATATAATATATTATATTATTAGTTTAAGTCTAATAAATCGCAAAAAGAAATTTGTTCAAACTCAAACGCTGTATGAGAATTTAGTTTTTGTTTTTGGCATAAGTAGCATATTTTATGCTCTCATGTTTTGTGTTAATAGATTTTATACTCTCGTTATAAAGAACTAGAATTGAACACTAGATCAATTAAACTTACAAAAATATCTTTGAATTCATTACATACTCTTTAATTTCTTCGTAAGTCTTTTGTTTCAATCTTGGAATGAACTTCACTCAGTCATATTCCTCAAATCCAAATGTGTACCTCCTAATAAACCAGGGCAAGTCATAGTCATGTGAAGCATTCTTGACATATATTAGTACCTTATTTCTATGAGTAACCAAAAATATATCAAAGTAAAAAAAGGAAAAGATATCACCGTACTTCATTAAAATTTGGACAAAGGTAGCCCTTTGATTTTGATTGAAACCCATTATCTTCAATATTTTCCCTTTACCATCCATCAAATGAATTGACTCCACACTATTAAAGTAAAAGTTTCAAAATCGTTATTAGATGATTACCACTACCTCCAGCCACATTAAACAGATGATACCAAGAACATGCAATATACCATGAACTCGCTTTCTGGAGACCTTCCTCCCAACAACATCACTTAATTCAGCTTCATCCGAGCTTACATCCTCAATCTACAACAATATATTGTTCAAAGTTTATATCAATATTAGGTACATGTTTCTGATCTTTTCTATGCACATTTCTTTCTAAACAATTTCAGTAATAATAAATAATATAATTCTGAAAATGAGTAAGACATAAACTACATCAATAATATCAAAATACATGTTATTGGCTTCTCTTCCTTTTCCCATAGCACTAAGCTAGTCAAATTTAGGCTCTTCACATCTGTCTTTTAGAATCTCTTCACAAAGACTAGTTGTTTCGGGCTTGTTGATTGCAGAAATATCTTCGGCAGTTTTAACTTGTTCATCAACATATATAATTAAGTGTGCTACTTACAATTTTTGTTGCGTCAGTTTCAGAATATTCAAAAATAGGAATAGATAATAAAAAATTGAATCAAGGAAGACAATACATTAAGAGTCTTTAAGAATTCATGGTCCTCATCTTCATCAACAATATTCTCTTCATTCCTATCTATGTAACGCTTAAGTAACCTAAAAATAATACATTTTAACAGATTGTGTGGGTTCATATAAGGAATAAATAAAGCAGCATCGTCTTAGCGAATTTGGAGGGATTTTCCCACTTCATCTTCTTCCTTAGCAAATAGCACATTTGAACCATACCTTAATATGTCATTTAAGTCTTCCTGTAATTAAATAATATGAAGAATTCAATCATCCTTCAATTGAAAAAAGCATGCCAACCTCATATTCAAATTCGTTCCTTAATGCACAACCTAAATGAAGTTACATATATGAGTGTGTATAGTTTAATAAAAAATAATTTATGATATATATGTATATATATATATATATTAAGGTTGTAAAATTATCATTATTCCATAAATTCGTAAAACCGCAAATTGGTGTTGAAACCAATATCATTACAAGCTTTAAAATGAATGAAATGAACTCTAGTTCAAAAATGATAATGTTCAAAGTTTAAAATGATAATGTGGTGATAGTTAATGATCACATTCCCTGACTACTATTGAATACGCAAATTTCATACCTGATTAATGTTATGTGATTTAAGATTTCCAACAACAAGATGCTCTAAGACCATTTTTTTTTCCTTGTTATCTGTATCATCCCTTCTTCAATGATACCTCTTGGTACAAGTCTTAAAATCAGTACCTGTAAAGTAAAGATATTAATTGTATTTAAATAGAATTGTAGTATTAAAAATATAATAGCTCATAATACAGTATCCTAATCAAATCCCACTACATATAATTATCCTAAATCATATCGCATAATATATAATGAAAGTGAGCTCTCTACCTTATTTGTTTGTCCAAGACGACGAGCTCTAGCCATTGCTTGCGAATCAGCATGGGATTCCAATCACTGCTCCAAGATAGGAAATAGAAAAACTAAAACTTATAATAGAAGATAATTTATAAGTATACCCGGCGGATCATGCATTTACCTGTCATGTATGATAACAGAAAACAAAATCTGGAGGATTTCTTTTCATTAAACTGATCTATTTTTTTTGCCCCTCGACTCCTCCAATTTTGCCATCTATCCTTTCATATTGCCATTTCTAAGGGGCGAAAATAACATTTTACTACAAAAATAATACTAGACTGTGAGGATAGAAGCAATAAATAATATGTAACTTAAACCTACCATATGAATTAGGTATCTTCCAGAATCTCCAGCATGTGTTGAAATTTGAATAATTCAGAATTCTATGACCTTGTTTTTAAGTTTCAACATAAACTTGTCCAGTAATTGTAGCTTTTAGATAATTCTGACAATTGTTTACAGATTAAAATCAAACATAAGAAGCCATATTAGACTGAAATTTGTTGTCGCTGCTGTTGGGACTCCTCCTTTCTTTGGCACAACTGTTGCCTCTTCTGCAAACCATTCTTACTTACGGGGAGGCCATCATGCTATGATACCGCCTTATGAAACACCAGTTACTTATCCAGCTCCACATCCTAGTACACCTCCGATCACAATCATGCAGAAAACACTTGCAGATGTGTAAAGGAGGTTGAAGGTTTGGATCAAAATGCAATAAAGAAGGGCATTGGAATTTTTGGAGCTACTTTGGTTGGAAATAGTAGTAACGCTGGAGAGACAGGAAACACAATTTCTGATTCTGGAGATGACGTACGGAGTAAGAAAACGTGCTGAAATGGAAGTGTATATTCTTCGGATTCAAACGATAACAATCTCCAAAATTAAAGAAAATTACCATCACTAAAAAGAGAACTTTTCACCAAATGCTTGTAAAAAGAGCTAGTGCACAAAATTCATATAACCATTCAAATGCACTTTCTAGTGTTCCGCCTAATCTCAATATATGATTTGATTTTTAGAGTGAATCATTTGCTGGTATAAAAGTGAAAGCTATAACCAACGAAAATCAGATTATAAATGATGAGTTTGATAAACATTCTGAAAAATGTAAGAGGCTTGAATTAAAAAAAAAAACTCAATTAAAACATATTTGATTAAAGTACGTAGACCAAAACAAATATAAAAGCTAGAGATTTGTAATGGAATTAGTAATAATATTCAGCTTTATAGCGAAAAATAAAATAATTAAGCTTTTGTTCTTAAAAAATTTAGGATAATTTAGGATATGAGATTCTTCCATTTCTAATCATAACAGAAGTAGTTTAATATGTGATAGTACCTAAATTATTAGTCATTATCATCCTATTCTGAACGTGAATTATTTAATAAAACAAGCATGCTTAAATATAAGTTTCCTGACACCAAATGGATACGGTCTACGAAAATGAAAAAAAAACAATGACACTGTTCCGAGCGACAACAAATTTTTAACAATAAACAATAAGTTTCCGTTTATAACAGTGTCATTGTTATTTTCAAATTTGTGAACCATATTTATGGAGTGTCGACAGGTTTACATCCAGACATGCCAATTTCATTCAAATGTTCACGATATGAAGATGTAAAAGACTAATAATTTAGTTAATGTCCAAAATTAAGCTACTTCTATTATAATCAGATAATGAAAGAATCTCATATCCTATACTTTGTAGAACAAAATCCTAATTGTTTTCTTTCTCATTAAAAGACTCAACATTATTGCTAATATAAGTAAAAATCTCTAGATGTGATATTGTTTTAAGTCCACATACTTTAATCAAATCTGTCTTAATTAAGTTTTTTTAATTGAAGTTTCTCTTATTCTTTAGAAAGTCTTCCTAACTCATCATTCATAATCTAAATTTTGGTGGTTATAGTTTTCACTCTTGCTTGTAGTTCTTTACTTTTTCACCTATTTGCGTAGCATTGACCTTCTAGTCGACTTCCTGTTATATTGCTTTATCTTCTCTCTTCAATTCACGGTCAACTTGAACACAATGATTGGATGCTATTGTTCTTCTTCCTTGCATTGGAACAATAGCTAATAGTGATATAATGGTCCACTTTCACTGCTCCACCAACAACTTATTCACTCCAAAAGTTCATTCCTATGTTGATATTACCAAAAGTTCATTCCTATGTTGATATTAGGCGGAACACAAGAAATTTCATTTGCATGATTATAGGCATTATGTGCACTAGCTTCTTTTATGAGCATCTCCTGAAAGATTCTGTTTTTAGTGGTGATAATTTCTTTTTCTTCTTAGAGATTTTTAACATTTAAATATGACGATTCTTCACTTCCACTTTCAGCACGCTCTATCGCTCCGTTATCTTCAAAATCAAAAGTTGTGTTTATTGTCTCTCCAACCTTAATATTATTTCCATTTAAAATGATTCTCGAAGTTTCATTGACTTTTATTGCAATTTAATCCTTACCTTCAGTTACAATCCTGTTTTCTATTTCTCCATCTCGGCAAGTGTCTAATGTATGGTTGGGATCTAAGTTGTACTAGGATATGGATAAATTCCCCAATGAGAATATGGAGTTGGATAAGGAACTAGTGTTTCATAAAACAGAATCATAACATGTTAGTCATCAAGTTGATAAGGATTAACAAGAACGGGAAATACCATATGCAATGAAGATAAGATAATCGTATTCACTTGATCAGGTATTGTCTCACCGGCAATTGACCAGAGCTCATCTCTGTGGAATCACTATCATCGGGGACTATAGGACGCATTTCAGAGTGTAGTATCTTTTCAATATCATTTAAAGGGCTTACCTGCAAGCATAATAGTGTAATTTAGCCAAAAAAACACAAACAATATATTATAATTCTGAGCAAATTGTTTCATTGTGGCATTTGACAAATAAGATTCATAGAGAGAACAATCTTACACATTCAAGACACCTCCGGTTTATAGGAAAATGACTTTTCAATTGAGGAACCATACATTTTGGTTGAAAGGAGTAAGTACAAGTCTCACTACATAGAAGTCTCCCACTTTCATCGCATATTTGACAAGAATCATCTTTCTACAAAGACAAAAACCCATAAGGTAACATTGAGAAATGATAGCATGGGAAACCTCTACGAAGACTTTTTTTTTTAAAATGCATATTTATTTGTCTGTTTACGTGTTAAATAACATAGTTTAAACACAACTCCTGAAAATATTAACAAAAACATCCGAGCATTAGTGCTTTGAATTCTAACACGTCTCTCAATATATGAAATCAATTAACAATTCATTCTTACTGACTAATTTGTGAATATAGAATATAATACCACAAACAAACAAGTATAGAATCGTCATTGTTAGGGTAATATTGTGATAACAGTCAATAAGAAATAGATCAAGTTTCAATACTCTTCAAAATCAACAGTTATAAAATTCAGAAATTATCCTCATAGAATTTTAATCAAATATCAATATATACTATATATACTTGTTTAAGTTTTGACTGATAAGTAATCAAATTACAAACTTCAGGGTTCTGGGTTCTGGGAAATAGGAAAATTCATAGAGAAAGGGATATGAAATGCTTTGAAAGCCTGAAAATTGAAATAAGAATTCTCTACATGCAAGCTAATAAGTAATTAGTTCGATTATGAAAATCATGATTGAAAATTGAAGGAGAAAGAAGATTAAGAAGCTAGAAATCAAAAGCTGTTCCGATTCAAATTCAAATGAGAAGAGAAGTTAGACAAACAACTCACTGTATCATCTCTAATTATACTTTAAGAATCTGAATATCAGAGCGTTGCTTTCGGGCGCATGATATCATCCAAATAATGAATATTCTAGTCAGAAGTCTCTCCACCGGACTTGACATTTCCTGTAACATCAAAGAACGAAAAATACTAGCAAAACTCAGCTATGAGCAGATGAATTACGATCCAAATTAAATATTTAATCTAACAACTAATATGAACAATGACGAACTTCGATTTAAGAGCAAATCAGACCTCTAAGTCGCCGCAGACATGACAAGCAGAAGAAAAGAGACAGAAGTGAGAATGAAAGACTGATTTCCGCTTCAACATGTACCAAGTGTTTTAGACCTTATTTCTTTTACTTTAATTTTTTTATTACAAATATTATTAATTATTATTATTTGATATCTTCAAATTTGGTTTTGTTATTTTATTTTATTAATTTACTTATAGTATATTTTGTTAAAACATTTACATTTTATAGGTTAATTGATAACATACAAAATTATTTGATTCTTTGTAATATAGATTATGTATTGTTTAGCAAAATTTTATAACAAATAATATTATCGAACAATAGTAGAAGTTAACGAATATATACGTTATGTATATCTATTTTAAACAAAATTTAATTTTAATCTAACGACAATTTAAAATTACGAGGGAAACATTACAAACCAAAAAAATCCTTAATTATTGAATACGACCAATATGTCCGACTTTTACACTATTATTTTAATGTAACTAATTTTAGTCTACTAAATTATTCTAAAAATACAAACTATTATATTAATGATAATAAAAATAACAATTCTTAAAAATATAACATCCATCCTTTCTAATTGTGACAATATAATTTTATTATATTATTGTTATTTCAAGTAATTTTATTAACATTTTAAAAAATATTATGTATAAAATTAATATTTTATTATTTTTATATTATATTTTAAATTATTATAAAATATTTTATTATTTTAATAATATATTTTAAATTATTTTAATTTAAATTTATATATAATTAATTTTTATAGAGATATATAAGCATTACACTTTTAGAGTATAAATGTTTATAATTAAATTCTTAAAATATTTTTGAGATAATAAATAATAATATTTTTTTATTATAAAATTAAATCTAAAATAATATATATTAAAATAAATTTAAATAAGTTTTAATAGTACGATGAATATTTATAGTAAGATGAATATTTAGTTGAATGTTCTAAATCATTAATTTGAATTTATGGAAATTTAGTGAAAAGATTTGGAAAATCTTATAAATATGTTGAAATATAATTTAAGATTTATTTTTAGTAAAGATATAATTCTCATAAAATTCATACTATAAATGCAAATTGAATTATACAATTTTTTTTATTATTTCGAATTTATAAATAGTTCAAAATTTTAAAAATATATTTTTTTTAAAGATAATTCATAAAGTTATATTTCAGCATATTTATATAAGATTATCAAATAACTTTTTTTATTCACTTTTTATAATTTATCTTCAAGACAAATTCTAAAACATATTTATTATTTATAACGGCCAAAAATCCTTGTCTCCAAAAAAAATTGAGATTCAAAATTTTTTAACATGGTTTACTTATGAATATTTGTAAATAAAACGTCAATTTAAAAGATTATCTATTGGATAAAAAGTTGTCAATTTATTTTTAGTTTAAAATCAATAAAAAAAATACGTACATATGCAAACGTATTTTTAAACAGAGTTTTGTTTTATTCGTAGTTTAATGATACTCGGGAAAGGGCTTTTGCGCTTTATCCTTCATTATTTTTTTTAAAACAGTCTTTACTTTATAAAATCATGGGTTTTTGAAAATTAGTTGTATAACGTTTTATTTTAAATTATTATTATTCATGCACATATTTTTTGTGTATTTAAAATTGTAATAACAATATTTAAATGTTGTTACTTGTAGATGATGACGTTGACTAAGGAGGGATGTACCTAAAGAACATCAGTTTAAAAAGATATTATGGTTCAAAAATAAATCCCAAACGAGTCCATATCAAAATATTTGTTGTGAAAATTTTCAAAAAATATTTAGAAACCATTTTTTATTTTTAGGGATTTTTATAAAAAATTTATAATCCCAAAATTAAAAAAAAAATGGAAATTAATAATTATATACAAATAGACCCTGTCCTCGGTCCTAAGTGTGATTTTACCCGTCAAGGCTAAAATCCCTCAATCTTGTGTCTGAATCCCCTTGGTCGAGATTCAGGATTCTCGGTCGAGGTGCTAATATCTCTCGGTTGAGGTGCTAACATCCTCGGTCGGGATGCTGATGTCCCTTGGTCGGGGTATTGAAGTCCTCGGTCGAAGTGCTGAATCCCTCGGTCGAGGTTCCGGAATTCTCGGTCGGTGCAAAAATTCTTGGTCTTGAGTTAATCATGGGCTAATTTCGTTGGTCATAAGTGTAGAGAACACACGGTCCTTGGTTTGCCAAGGACTAACCTTTTTCTCGGTCTTAGGTGTTGATGTCCCTCAGTCCTAAATTAGCCATTTCCTAACTTTTTTCGGTCATGGACGTGAAAACACACAGTCCTGGCTAGACCCATGCTAAATTTCCTGGTCCTCAAGAATATCAAAACTATAGGTCTTGAAGTTTTGTTTGATGCTCAGATCCTTTGATCCATGGGCATGGGAAGCTGCACAAAGCTCCGTGAATCATTTTGAACATCGTCCCAAAGTGTCATTCAACTAGTGATGTCCCATTAAATCAAAACAATTTTGTCATTAAAAAAAGGTTTTTGATTTTTAGGCTTTGATGAAGCGTAAGAGACTTGTCAATAGCTTTCTTATGCTTCATATGATTAATTGGAACCAAAACATGTACAATAGATGTTCGTTTGACCAATTCAAGAACTGAAAATTTTATTTTTATAAAAAATAATAATTTTTTATCAAACATGATCGGGATGGATCAAAACGGGTCTAAATAGGTTCCCAACATAATTAGAAACATGTTGGGAAGTTTTCTAGGTTGCTATTTTGAGTAATAACTCGAGAATAGAAAACCCATTTTTGAAATTTTCCAAATTCAAATTTGAGTTTTTTTTTATCTAGATTGATTTATAGGGTTTGACTTTAACATAAAGTTTAGAATTAATCTTAGGATCGTTTTCCAATCAAGAAATCTAACAACCAGACAATATATGAAACTGTGAAAACTGAAATATGAAAATTTCAATTTCAAACTAGAAGATTAAATTAAAAGATGAATGAATGTTTACTAAGAGTTGAAAAACACTCCTTATCTCTTGGGGAAGCTTTGTGAACGCATAAATCCGAGTTTTGAGGCTTTACACGAATATTTCAAAAATTCAGAAGCTTGAAGCTTTAATGGAAAATTTCTAAATATAATTTATTGAGGGCTTGGGAGTGGATCACTTGTCTTCGGATAGCTCAAGGAAGGCTATTTATAACCTCCCAATGTCAATTCATCGACCAAGTGACCTTCATTAAGTCAAAAGACCACTTATGGTCTTTTGGCCGTTCTTCGGCCAGTTGTTCGTATATGCATCAATGATGTTCCTATATGTAGATGAAATGATTACCAAAACAGGGTTATCATTTCACCTTTTGAACGAAGTCAAAAGGTGGATAAATGACAAAGTTACTTCTATTACAAATCAAAGATGGTTGCCATTCTTATCCTGATCGTCGTCGCGAGGAAGAAGACAACACATGGTAAAATAACGTCGTTTCAGGCGTAAATCTGAACGTGGGACACTCTGTTGGCATTACGTCTAGGATCCTTCTACGATGGAGCATTCCGTCGTGTTTTGACTAACGACGATGAGACATGCGTTATTCAAGCTTGTGCTGTGCAGAAGCGCATTCTTTCCGTTGTTATGAGCGACGCGGACAACTCATGGGCGTTGGGTAATTTCTAGAACTTATCTGATGGATGAAGATTTTGTTGCAACGGTTCTTCTGAAATTCAGCCACATCATATCGCAAATAATTTTTAGCCTTAAGGGGTTGTTTGAAATTGATTTTTTTAACCTTTTATGCGTTGTTTTTAATTATAAAAATATACAAAACATTTTTAATAAATATGACATTATTTTGTCAATTTATTTTATTTATTTATTGATTTTTGTATATTTTTGGGTTTAATAAATAATTTATTTGGATAAAATGGATACAACATTTATCTTAAATTATTATTTTGATTTTTCTAAAATTAATTTGAGATAAAATTAGTACAACATTTATCCCAATTTATTTTATTTATTTTGCTTGGCCATTATTCTTAATTAATTAAGATTTAATTATCAAAATAATTAATCCAATTAATTATTTAATTAGGTTTTGGCCTTAGTTTTAATTATATTGAATTTTTTTAATCCAAAATAATTATTTTAAAATTTATAAATTGGGTATGTAAAATTTTAGTGCTTATAAAGTGACCTCTCGAATAAGGTTTGATTATAACAAACTAGTTTTTGGAAAACGCAGATTCAAGCATTACATCTAACACTAAGTTTTTGTCATCCAATTTATATTTTTTAGGGTGATGGAAAGATTAAACTTGGAGTGAGTCGACGATGAATTGACCTAGTGTTGATGTATATAGCATTCGTGTAGGCCTTCCAAACATTGATAAGGAATATTTCCTTGGTAATTATCTTAACAAATATAGTTTCTTGAATCCTGTTTCACAAATATTAACAAAGAATATGTAAAATCTATAGGATAATGATAAAGAGATAATCATAGGCATTTGTTGAAAAATCAACTCCTATTAAGCATGAATATCAATAGATTATTCAAGTCATTTGCATTTTCACTATCGATTTTCACTATCGATTGATATCATTTAGTTAATGTCGTTTTTTATAGACATATACAAATGACTAAGGTCAATGTCACTTACGAAGAAATAAAGGGAACATAAAAGATTTAAAAAACTTTTTACGTGGGTTACTAACAAGTAACATTTTAGAATGATATATGATCATGAAACTATTGTTGATAGATATGTTTATGTGAGAGTTATCAAACTTACTCATGAAAGTTACAAACAAGTAACATGTAGAGTGATCATGTAAAAATGGTCAACATACTATCAACATATAGATTTTTCATGAGAGTTAACAACTTGCCACGATTGTTACCTACATGTAATGTTTAGGGCGATCATATATAAATGATCTTAGTACTATTAACAAATAAGTTTTATGTTTTTGAATTAGGAGAAGTACCTATTTTGTGTATAGAAAACGTCAATTAAGAAAAATCATTTACATGTATTTTCAAAATGATGAGATACATATTATCAAAGTGATGAAAAATTCATACAAATCAAAAAAGGATAATAGTAAAAGGGCCTCCAAATGAAATATGAGTTTCAATAATATTTAATTACACAAATGAGAAATATTTCATATGTTAAAACTTCATCTACTTTGTTGTTAAGAAAATAATGAACACAAACTCAAAAAGAGATCACCAAAACAATCGATAAGTATGAGAAACAAAAGATCCACCAAAGTTTAGAAAAATTATTCAAGTTATAAAAATTTGAGTCAAAAATTCGATACATCTAAATAAAATGTCGGATCAAAAAATATAATTCCAACTCAAATTTGAGTGATGAAAAAAAACAACTCACCTTATGTTGCTAAAAGAATCATCGGAGAAGTCAACTATAAAATAATTTTCACCTTCTCTAAAAGATTTTTGAAGAGATAAAAAATCTAAAGCAATTAATTTTGCTCTTTTATTTTACTTTTATAAGAAGTTAATTCTCGTTAATTCAAATAAATAATTAAATGAAGAAAGTATTGATTTTGAGCCTAATATTGAGAGAACTATGAATATAGCTAATGGTGCATATATAGATGATTTAGAAGAATAATCATGTTTATAGTCTTATTTTTTTTTGATATTATTTTAGATAAATTAAGAACATTACTTTGTAATTTTTGTAAAAAGGTAAATATAGAAAATCTTTATTTTATTTAAATTTAAATTTATTTTTACTTATATAATGAAAATATTTTGACCGCTTAGGCACAACGTCGATGCACCACCTAAGCACCCGAGGTAGTAGACAGTTATTTACTATCGTCCCATCGTCTACTTCAATTTAGAACACTAAGTTCTTAACGCCTCTCATGAATCTGATAGTTTACTAAGAAGTCATAACCATTACACTTAATAATCAAACTGATACCCATTCTAGCAAACTAATTAATAATTCTCTGAAACGTATTCAAGTGATCGGACATGGTTTTCCATCTTGGTACTTCAAGACTATCATCTACTTGATTAGAAATAATTTGTTGTTACAAATTTTCTAAACATATAACTATTCAAGTTTTCTCCATATACTCTTTGTGTGTATCTCTTCACTGATATTATTGAGAATATTATCATCCACCAATTGTCTAATATAGACACACACTTGATGAGTCTATAAAAGTTCATTACTCATCATTTTATCTTCTATCTTTTCACTAGCAAACATAGGTAAATAATAATATTCAATATAAATGAGATCTTTTATCTTTCATTTTCATACATGATAGTTAGAGTTATTATAATCGGGCACAAGAACTACAACTTGGTTTGATATCAAATGTTGATAAAAAAATCACAAAATAAGTAATGTAGAAATTATTATTTCTATTTTAGTGTCACATTTATAAACTTATCAATATTCAATCAACAATAAAATAACAGAATATAAAGATACACAAACTTTAGCGTTAAAAATCTATTTAAAAATAACGTTAAAAATCTATTTAAAAATAGTAAAATCACGGGACCCTTAGACTGCTTGAATCATTCACTATATTACTTATAATAAATTAGACAATGTTCTTACCAATTAAAGTTTACAATTTACCTAAATCTTTAAAAATAACATCTTCATTAAAAATGGTACATACATATAGAATGTATCTTCACCAATGATAGAATTATCTAAACATAGGTATGTAGGTAGAGAAGAGACAATTGTTAAAAAAAATAGCATTTTCTTGTAAAGCTTGTATTTGTCTTCATCTCTCAATCTGATTTTGTTCCTTCTTTATTGTATGTCTTGAATAAAACTAATGTGTTATACCTTGTAGTAGAATTAGGTATAAATCTTGAACATAAAACGATAGAAGAATTATACTGAGATGAAGATTGAAGAATTGATGAAAGAAGAAGATAGAACCCTAACTGCTAGGGTGAATACAATAGGGATGAGGGAGAGAAATTCTAACAAGAATTTTCAACTAAATCATTTCCTAACCATTCTTAACAACTAATACTATATTTATACTATTCTATCAATAACTGTCACTTCCACCATAGTGTAATAGCCCTAATATTATTCCCCCTTGTATCATTACCCTCTCCTTCACTTCGTTCGTCTGTGAACGACAATAGTCGAAAGTTTCGTTGAAACTTTAAAACATCTGGTGGCTCTTCGAGCCATATGAATAGCCGAAATTGCTTCATTAGACTATCGGGTGGTTCCTCAAACCATAGGAAGTATTTACAATTCATTAACGACTTATGACTAAAAGTGCTTCGAATATAACTTTTATCATCCGATGGTTCTTCAAACCACAAAATGTATCCAACTTTTTGTCTTAAATCATGAAATGATTGAAATAGAGGGTCGTTGGCCAAGATTCGGTCTTCGAGACTCTCAAATGCACCAATCGTCAAAGAAAAATGAGCTATGCCTCGATCAACTTGATCACAATCGTATGTATGAATATATGTCGATTGCACTTCCTGTTCGTTAATCACCTTTAGTGGCATCTCGTTTCCCGAGACTAATTTTGGGACTTGCAAGAAAATAATCGAAAATTTTGCAGTACCGCATATCTCTTCTCCAAACTCAAAATCGTCGCGATTTATCTCGCATTCTTCAGTCTCCACTTTTTCTTCATCAACACTTGTTTGTTGGGCGACTCGAGGAACCAGACTTGAGGTCTTACTTCCGTCAACATAGTTCTATTTTTTCTCTAAAACAACCAACGATTGTTTAAGAGTTTCGCCCTTAACATTTTTCTCTAATTGCATAATCTCTTTGTGCATTGAGGTCAACATTTCTTCCATTCGGTCGAGTCGTTGATCATTTCGATCAAATTTTTTATCACTTTCTTCATTGAGGTCAACATTTCTTCCATTCGGTCGAGTCGTTGATCATTTCGATCCAATTTTTTTATCACTTTCTTAGAACTTCAAACACAACTCTTTTAGTTCGTATTCCGTCTCAAGTTCCACCATTTCCACTGAAAAGAAAAACTTGATGATCACTCCTTAACCCCAAAATATAATCTAGTAGCTTCACCAATTTAGTGATAGTCAGGCGTCAGGTTCCAAAATCTATCAGATCATCTGTGCAATGAGTAAATACAACTTCTCTCTCCACTTTCAATAAATTAAGAGACAAATGCTTTCTCCCTTCTCTCTAGTAGCGAGAGGATACTATCTGGCATTGGAAATCAATTTCTGACACTAAATCCTATGTCTCTCCCAGTTTTGGTTGTCTCTAAGATGAAGATTTGACGAACCAGGTAAGTTTTAGAGAATCACTCACAGTTGAAGATATCCTATTCGATCCAGTTTCATAGAATCACTCACAGTTGACGATATCCTATTCGATCCTTCCTCACGCAAATCCGACTCCAACTCCGATTTCTTATGTTTTTCTATATATCTACTGTTAAAAATAATAAATAATTAATAATCTTGGAAAACATTTAATGTGATGGTGAAACTCAAGAGTTGAAGATGAAGCGTGAAGGAAGATGAAGCTCAAGAGCTGCATTGTTTAGTGTCATTAATTGTATTTAATTTCAGTTCTAGATCCTTCTATCTTATCCTTTAAATTGACGACCACTCATTAGTTTTTCATATATCAAAATTAAGTGAGCTGTAGCTACTTAAGATTTCTATCAATAAAATCCTATTTTCTTAGTTATAATATTTTCCGCACCAACAAATTTGGTATCAGAGCAAGGTTACGTTTCAATATTAAAATGACATCCACTCTATTATCATACTCTCCAAGTCAAGTTCCTATCTTTGAAGGCGAATTCTATGAATTCTGGAGTAGCCAAATGAAAACATTTTTCATATCCCTAGGTCTTTGGGATATGATAAATGAAGAAGAACTTGATGTGCCCGATGAAGACGACGAAGGATACGAGAAATTTGAAAAGGATCTCAAAAACGAGATGCACTAGCTTTGCGTTATATTCAACAAGGAGTTGGGAAAACCATATTCCCTCGTATTTTTGGAGTAAAAAAGGCTCAAGATGCTTGGGTGATATTGAAACAGGAATTTCAAGGTACGGAGAAAACGATAGCATTAAAACTCCAAGCCTTATGGAAAAATTTTGACAATCTAAAGATGGAGGATCGAGAAAAGGTACAAGATTTTTCTTCTCGTGTTTCCACTATTATCAATCAAATAAAAATCAGTGAAGATGAAATCAAAGATAAAAAGGTTGTTGAAAAGGTTCTTCTAAGCATTCCTCAAAAGTTTGATCATGTTGCTGTTGCGATTGAAGAATCATAAGATTTGTCCAAGATGACAATATATGAGTTGACTGGATCTCTTCTAGCACATGAGCAAAGAATTAATCGCTCTTGTACTCCATCAACTGATCAAGCCTTCAAATCCAACAAGTACCAGAAGCGTATTCAAGAAGTCATCACAACAAATTTGGTAAGAAAAATGAGAAGACATTCGGTTGGAAAGGCAAAGCACCACAACAATCGAGTGATTCTTATTCCTGTATCATTTGCAAGAAATCAAATCATGAGTCAAAAGATTGTTATTTCAAATGCAAAAGCTGCAAAATCCCTAATCATTCTCAAAGGGATTGTCGATTTCAAAATCAGGAGAAGAAAGAAGATGATGCAAAATTTGTGAGAGAAGATTATGACGTTATGTTTGTTTCTCTAAATGGTGAAGAGAAGTCAAAAAGTCGATGGTATCTTGATAGCGGTGCTAGTAACCATATGACCAGCAATAAAGATATGTTTGTGGAGCTCAACTCGGACATTACTTCAGCCGTTGTTCTTGGAGATGGTTCTTATCAAGATGCGAAAGGAAAAGGAACCATTGTTGTTCCAACTTCGGGAGGTAATAAAAAGCTTATCACGGATGTTCTCTATGTCCCTAATATTTCATATAATCTTCTTAGTATTGGACAACTTATTAAGAACTTCTCAGTATATTTTGATGATGGAAGTTGCAAAATATTTGACAAAAAGAAGAATGTGGTTGTGGAAACTGTCGAAAGGAAAGATAAAACCTTTTCTCTCACGTTTCCATTAAAAAGTGATTGTGCATTAAAAGTGGAAAATGAAAATTTAAATAAACTTTGGCATCTTCGATATGGTCATCTAAATCAACGGGGACTTCAATTGCTGAAAGAGAAAAATATGGTGGTTAGACTTCCTTCTATTCAAGTGATGAATGATATATGTGAAAGTTGTATTTGTGGAAAGATGCACAAGCTCCCATTTCCCAAAACTACATGGCGAGCAAAAGGACCACTTGAACTTGTCCATTCTGATATATGTGGCCCGATGCAAACTCCTACTCCTGGAGATAAGAGGTATTTCATTCTCTTTGTTGATGACTATACAATAATGATGTGGATTTATTTCCTTAATCAAAATTCCGAAGCATTTTCTATTTTCTTAAGATTCAAGTCTATAGTTGAAAAGGAAAGTGGTCATATAATGAAGTGCTTGAGAACTGATCGTGGAGGATAATACCTCTCAAATTCCTTTACGGAATATTGCAAAGATAATGGTATCAAAAGACAATTAATCGTTAATAGATCTCCACAACAAAACGGTGTAGCTGAACGAAAAAACCGTACAATTGTAGAGATGGCGAGAAGCATACTGAAAGGAAAGGGAATTCCAAATCTATATTGGGCCGAAGCTGTTTACACAGCTATATATATTCTCAATCGATCACCAACCAAAGCGATCAGAAATAAGACTCCATTTGAAGCTTGGTATGATAAAAAGCCCGTCATTGATCACTTTAAAATATTTGGGAGTATTACTTATGCTCTAATCCCATCTCAAAGTCGGGAGAAGTTTGAAGCGAAAGGACAAAAACTTGTGTTCATTGGCTACAGTGATGAATCCAAGGGATATCGATTGATGAATCCATTGAACAACAAAATTATTGTATCTCGAGATATTTTTTCAATGAAAAAGCTACTTGGAATTGGAAGGGGGGAGAAGTTGAAGACTTGGGATCACAACCATTTACTGATCCAATTGCATCCCAAGCTAGCTCATCTCAACCTTCTGCACAAGACTCAAAATCTAATTCAAATAGTCCTCCATGAAAGACCTGAATGGTTCAAGAGATTTATGATGAAATTGAGTTTGGATTATTTTCTTGTGAGACACAATAATTCCAAGAAGCTTCTCAAAAAGAATATTGGAAAAAAACAATGAAGGACGAGTTATCTACAATTGAAAAAAATTCAACATGGGAACTCGTGGACTTGCCAGATGGAAAGAAAACTATTGGTTTAAAATGGGTCTACAAAGTAAAGTACAGTGAAGATGGTTTGATTCAAAAACATAAAGCTCGACTTGTCGCAAAGGGTTATTCTCAACAACTAGGAGTTGACTTCTCAGAAACTTATGCTCCTGTTGCAAGAATGGAGACAATCCATACTTGTTTATGCATTGCAGCTCAGTTGGAGGTAAATATATTTCAACTTGATGTAAAATCAGATTTTCTAAATGGAGAAATTCAAGAAGAGGTGTATGTTGAGCAGCCCGAAGGTTTTGAGATCAAAGAAAAAGAGAAGAAAGTTTATCGACTAAAAAAGGCATTGTATGGGTTAAAGCAGGAACCTCGAGCGTGGAATAACAAAATCAATAACTATTTCATCAAGAAAGGCTTTAATCAAAGTACAAGTGAATCATCTCTCTATGTGAAGACTATTGACAAAAATTTCTTGATTGTATGTTTATATGTAGATGATCTCATCTATTTTGGAACAAACAAAGCTATGGTGGCAGAATTCAAGAATCAAATGATGAAAAAATTTGAAATGACAGACTTGGGACTCATGAAATATTTTCTTGATATACAAGTTAAGCAAAGTCTAGGAAGAATCTTTCTATCTCAAGAAAAAATATATTGAAGATCTGCTCAAGAAATTTAATATGAGTCAATGCAAGCCCCCTCTCCACTCCTATGGCGTTGAATGAAAAATTTCAAGTTAACGACGACGGTGAGAAAGCTGACTCAACTAGTTATAGAAAGTTGATCGGTTCCTTAATCTATCTCAACACAAGACCGGATATCACACATTCGGTAAGCTTGCTTTCTAGATTTTTGAATGAGCCAAGTCAAATTCATTTTGCAGCCGCAAAAAGAATCCTTAGATATCTTAAAGGCACAAAAACTCAAGGCATTGAATTCAAAAAGGAAAGTGAATGTAAATTGGTTATCCAGATAGTGATTGGGCAGGCTCGATTAATGATCGAAAAAGTACCTCCGGTTATATCTTTTGTCTTGGATCAACTGTAATATTATGGAGCTCAAGAAAGCAGAAATCTGTGGCATTGTCATCAGCCGAAGCAGAGTATATAACATGTACTGATGCAGCTTGTGAAGCTGTTTGGCTTCAAAGAATTTTAAAGGACATGAAGTTTGAGCAATGTGAGCCGACAATTATTCATTGTGACAATATGTCAGCTATTGCAATGACAAAGAATCCTATTTTTCATGCTCGGTCCAAACATATTGAACTACGACATCATTTTATTCGAGATTTGGTTACTCAAGAAGTAATTTCCATGAGGTTTATCAAGACAGAAGATCAACCAGCAGATATCATGACCAAAGCCGTCAAGATTGACAAGTTCGACAAATTCAAGAAGAAACTCAAGATTACTAATTAAGATGGGGTGTTAAAAATAATAAATAATTAATAATCTTGGAAAACATTTAATGTGATGGTGAAACTCAAGAGTTGAAGATAAAGCGTGAAGGAAGATGAAGCGTGAAGGAAGATGAAGCTCAAGAGATGCATTGTTTAGTGTCATTAATTGTATTTAATTTAAGTTCTAGATCCTTCTATCATATCCTTTAAATTGAGAATCACTCATTAGTTTTTCATATATCAAAATTAAGTGAGTTGTAGATACTTAAGATTTCTATCAATAAAATCCTATTTTCTTAGTTATAATATTTTCCGCACCAACATCTACGACTCAGACATGCACCATCAACGTTCACCAATCTAGATCTTTTCCCCTCAACTTCTCGACCGCACTAATTATTGCAAGGGCCGCGACGATCTTCTTCACCGCACCACTTCTTTTCTTGCTTCGTCTTCTTCTGTTTTGTTTTTCTTCGATGGCTGCTTTCTCTTCAAATTCACTGATCAATTCTAGAATTTCAATAATCGGAATACAAATTCTACAGCATAGTTCGAATTGAAATAGCACAACATCCTGTTTCTCTCTCGCCATTCAATAAGTATCAGATGTATTTCAGAAATGAAAATCACTGAAATCTGACCTCAATTATGTCTTCTCTAATACGTAAATCACTGCTAATTGTCGAACTTATCTGCCGAGATCACCAGGATTTACTACGAGGTTGATGATCAATTGCAATCACTGCTAATTATTTTTCCGATTCTAATCCGATAAGTGACAACAATGAACTAGGATTTAGCTCGTTTCCAGATGGATTTCAATACAGGTTTCCTTTTTCCCCTTCCGATCAACTGATATACTAATAACTCACCACACACTTCATTAATTTGTCTGAATCGAGCTCTGATACTAGTGTTATACCTTGTAGTAGAATTATGTGTAAATCTTGAACATAAAATGATAGAAGAATTATATTGAGATGAGGATTGAAGAATTGATAAAAGAAGAAGATAGAACTCTAACTGCTAAGGTGAATACAATAGGGATGAGGGAGAGAAATTCTAACAAGAATTTTCAGCTAAATCATTTCCTAACCATTCTTAACAACTAATACTATATTTATACTATTCTATCAATAACTGTCACTTCCACCATAGTGTAATAGCTCTAATATTATTTCCCCTTGTATCATAATGCTAATTATTATATAATATATTATATTATTAGTTTAAGTCTAATAGATCGCAAAAAGAAATTCGTTCAAACTCAAACGCTGTAAAGTAAAAGTTTCAAAATCGTTATTAGATGACTACCACGACCTCCAGCCACATTTTTTAAGACGGCTCTAGTTTGATTTTTTGCTAAACAATTAGCACACTTTTTAACAGAACCATTTTTACCTCATAGAGAAGACTTTTCTTAGCCAATATCATTAAGTTTGTATCGCTCATATGACTAAATATATTATGTGAATGCTCAGCGTTTTCTTTATCATCAATTGCATTTACTAAGAATCTATAATCGTTGCATGCATCATATACAATGACGAAAAATTTTCTCCGTTTACCAATATAAAGGAGCCTTTAGTAACATTTCATTACTTGTCACAAAAAGTATTTCAAAACCCTTCATCATGAAGCTTATTAGTAAAAATGAAATTCATACAAATGTTGGGATGTGCTTCACAAAATTTCAGAAACAATGTCATATTCATGTTTTAAACACACACTTCCAAATTCAATAACTTTGGAAATGTCTTTGTTACCCATTCTAACACTTCCAAAATTAGTAGAAGTGTAGGATGTAAATAAAGTCCTCTACGATGTTTCATATATTGAAGCGCTGCTATCAATCAACCAACTAATCTTTTGGAAAGTGAGATTAATATCATCGTCATACAAAATAAAGAAATAATCGGTGGTCACAGTAACTTTCTCGTGTTATCAATGTTATTGATTTTCCATTTTGCTTCTACTTTTCTCATATAGGCCTCTACTTTTAGTTCTCCTTCTTCTTTCAGTAATTATGACATCAAAATGTGAAAAAGAACCTTGTGATTTTTTTCTCATCTATTCATTAAGGATATTACTCTTACCACCATCATAGTACAAATACCATTTGCGGTTGAGCTAGACGATGAAGTTTTGATTGTGTTCTAAAAGTTCATTACTCGTCAATTTTATTTTCTATCTTCTTACTAGCAAACATAAGTAAATAATAATTTTTGAAATAAATGAGATCTTCTATCTTCCATTTCCATTCATGATAGTTAGAGTCGTTAAGAGTAATAATTTTACTCTTACTCTTCATTATTATAAACATGGTACAATAACTACAACTTGCTTTTATATCAAATGTTGATAAAAAAAACACAAAAATTACTAATGTGGAAATTATGGTTTAAAAACCTATCAACAATAAAGTAACAGAATATAAAGACACACAAATTTTAGCGTGGAAAATCTCTTTGAAAAGAGTAAAAATTACGGGATCCTTAAGCCGTGTAAATAATTAACTATATTGCTTATAATGAGTTAGATAATGTTCTTACAGATTAAAGTTCATAATTTAACAATTTATCTAAATCATTAAGAATAAATTCCTTATTAACGATGGTACATACATATGCATATAGAATGTATCTTCATCAATGGTGAAATTACCTAAACATAGGTATCTAGAAAAGGAATGTTTTTTCTAATGCTTTCCTTTGTCTTCATCTCTATTTCTGATTTTGTTTCCTTCTTAACTGTATGTCTTGATTGAAACTCATGCTACTTATTATATAGTAAAATATAATATATTATATTATTAGTCCAAACTCAATAAGAAAAGAAATTAGACAAACTCAAACACCATGTGAGAATTTGTTTTTGTTTTTTTATTTTTGAACATGAGTAGCCTATTTTATGCTCTCATGTTTTGTGTTAATATATTTTATGCTCTCATTAGAAATAACTAGCATTGAACACCAGAACATTTAAACCTACAAAGAATATCTATGAATTCATTACATACTCCTTAATTACCTGGTAAGTCTTTTGTTTGAATCTTGGAGTGTACTTCACCCATATTCATCAAGTCCAAACGTGTAACAAAGATAAATTAACAACTCCTAATGAACCATAGAAAGTCATAGTCATGTGAAGCTTTCTTGACATATATTAGTACCTTACTTCTATGAGTAAAAAAAATATATCAAAGTGAAAAAGACAAAGATATCACCTTACCTCATTAAAATTTGGAAAGGTAGCCCTTCGATTTTGATGGAAACCCATTATCTTCAATGATTTCCCTTTACCATCCATCAAATGAATTGACTTCACACTATCCATAATAAACGTTTCAAAATCATTATTAGAAGATTACCATTACCTTCAGATACATTAAGAAGATGATACCAAGAACATGCAATACCATGACTCGATTTCTGAAGGTCTTCCTCCCAACAGGCCGGAATAGCATCAATTATTCAGATTCATCTGATCTTACATCCTCAATCTACAACATTATATTGTTCAAAGTTTATATCAATATTAGCTACATGTTTCTGATCTTTGTTATGCACATTTCTTTCCATATATACAAGTTCAGTAATAATTAATAATATAATTTTGAAACTGAGTAAGACATAAACTACATCAATAATATCCAAATACCTATTTTTGGCTTCTATTTATGTTAGTAACGTGAAACTACTTTTTTAATTCATACAAATCAAAAAAGGATAATAGTAAAAGGGCCTCCAAATAAAATATAAATTTCAAAATATTTAATTACACAAATGAGAAATATTTCATATGTTAGAACTTCATCTACTTTGTTGTTAAAAAAACAATGAACACAAACACAAAAAAGATCACCAAAACAATCGATAAATATGAGAAACAAAAGCTCCACCAAAGGTTAGAAAAATTATTCAAGTTATAAAAATTCGAGACAAAATTTCGATCCAGCTAAATAGAATGTCGGACCAAAAAATATAATACCAACTCAAATTTGAGTGATAAAAAAAAACAAGTCACCTTCACCTTCTGTTGCTAAAAGAGTTATCGGAGATGTCAACTAGAAAATGACTTTCACCTTTTCTAAAAGAATTTTTAAGAGAAAAAAAATCTAAACCAATTAATTTCGCTCTTTTATTTTATTTTTATAAGAAGTTAATTCTCGTTAATTCAAATAAATAATTAAATGAAGAAAGTATTAAATTTGAGCCTGATAATGAGAGAATTATGAATATAGCTGATGGTGCATGTATAGATGATATAGAAGAATAATTAGGTTTATAGTCTTATTTTTTTTAGTGATATTATGTTAGATAAATTAAGAACATTAATTTGAAATTTTTACAATATAGAAGATTTTTATTTCATTTAAATTTAAATTTATTTTTACTTATATAGTAAAAATATATTGACCGCTTAGGCACAACGTCGATGCACCACCTAAGCACCCGTGACAGTAGACAGTTATTTACTATCGTGCCATCGTCTACTTCAATTTAGAACACTACGTTATGAACTTCTCTCATGAATTCGATAGCGTACTAAGAAGTCATAACCATTACACTTAATAATCAAACTGATACCCATTCTAGCTAACTAATTAATAATTCTCTGAAACGTATTACCATCATCTACGTGATTAGAAATAATTTGTTGTTACAAATTTTCTAAACATCTAACTCTTCAAGTTTTCTCCATAGACCCTTTGCGTGTATCTCTTCACTGACATTATTGAGAATATTATCATCCACCAATTGCCTAATATAGACACACTCGTGTCTATCAAAATTCATTACTTATCAGTTTTATCTTCTATCTTTTCACTAGCAAAAATAGATAAATAATAATATTCAATATAAAAGAGATCTTTTATCTTTCATTTTCATACATGATAGTTAGAGTTATTATAATCGGGCATAAGAACTATCACTTATTTTGATATCAAATATTGATAAAAAGAATAACAAAATAAGTAATGCGGAAATTATTCTTTCTATTTTAGTGTCACATTTATAAACTTATCAATATTAAATCAGCAATAAAGTAACAGAATATAAAGACACACAAATTTTAGTGTGGAAAATCGATTTAAAAATAGTAAAATTACGGGACCCTTAAGCTGCTTAAATCATTCACTATATTACTTATAATAAATTAAACAATGTTCTTACCAATTAAAGTTTACAATTTACCTAAATCTTTAAAAATAACATCTTCAATAAAGATGGTACATACATATAGAATGTATCTTCACCAATGATGGAATTACCTAAACATAGGTATTTAGGGAAGGAAGAGACAGTTGTTGAAAAAAATAGCATTTTCTTGTAAAGTTTGTCTTTGTCTTCATCTCTCAATCTGGTTTTGTTCCTTCTTTATTGTATGTCTTGAATAAAACTAATGGTACTTATTATATAATATATTATATTATTAGTTTAATTCCAATAGATCGCAAAAAGAAATTCGTTCAAATTCAAACGCTGTGTTTTTTTGACATAAGTAGCATTTTTTATGCTCTCATGTTTTGTGTTAATATATTTTATGTTCTCGTTATAAAGAACTAGCATTGAACACTAGATCAATTAAACCTACAAAGAATATCTATGAATTCATTACATACTCCTTAATTTCTTTGTAAGTCTTTTTTCAATCTTGGAATGAACTTCACCCAGTCATATTCATCAAATCCAAAGAAATTATGAACTCCTAATAAACCAGGGCAAGTCATAGTCATGTGAAGCTTTCTTGACATATATTAGTACCTTATTTCTATGAGTAACCAAAAATATATCAAAGTAAAAAAAGGAAAAGATATCACCATACTTCATTAAAATTTGGACAAAGGTAGCCCTTTGATTTTGATTGAAACACATTATCTTCAATGGTTTCACTTTACCATCCATCAAATGAATTGACTCCACACTATCAAATTAAAAGTTTCAAAATCGTTATTAGATGATTACCACTACCTCCAGCCACATTAAACAGATTATTATAAGTAAATAATAATAATTACTTATAATAAATTAGAGAATGTTCTTACCAATTAAAGTTTACAATTTACCTAAATCTTTAAAAATAACATTTTCATTAAAGATGGTACATACATATAGAATGTATCTTCACCAATGATAAAATTATCTAAACATAGACCTATGTAGGGAGAGAAGAGACAATTGTTGAAAAAAATAGCATTTTCTTGTAAAGCTTATCTTTGTCTTCATCTCTCAATCAGATTTTGTTCCTTAACACGTTTTTGACACATTTAACACGTTTTTGACACATTTAACACGTTTTTTACGTTTTTGACACGTTTACCACAATTTTGACACGTTTTACACATTTTTCACGTTTTGGCACGTTTAACAAGTTTTTCACATATTTAATACGTTTTTGACACGTTTAACACATTTTCACGTTTTTGACACATATAACACATTTTTTTTTACGTTTTTGACACGTTTACCATATTTTGACACGTTTTGGCACGTTTAACAAGTTTTTCACATATGTAACACGTTTTTGACACGTTTAACATGTTTTCACATTTTTAACACATTTAACACTTTTTTTACGTTTTTGACACGTTTATCACATTTTTGACACGTTTAACACGTTTTTCACGTTTTGACATGTTTAACACATTTTTCACATGTTTGGAACGTTTAACACGTTTTTGACACGTTTTCATGTTTTTAACACGTTTAAAACGTTTTTAACACGTTGACACGTTTCACATGTTTTTTACGTTTTTGACACGTTTGACACATTTTTAACACATTTAACACGTTTTAACACGTTTAACACGTGAAAAACGTGAAAACGTGAAAAACGTGGAAAACACGAAAAACGTGTTAAAACGTGTGATAAGCGTGAAAATGTGAAAAACGTGTGAAAAACGTGTGAAAACGTGTAGAAAACGTGAAAACGTTTGAAAACGTGGAAAACGTGTTAAAACGTGTGAAAAACGTGAAAAACGTGAAAAATGTGTAAAACGTGTTAAAACGTGTGAAAAACGTGTTGTAATGTGAAAAACGTGAAAACGTATTAAAACGTGTAAAAACGTGAAAACGTGTAAAAACATGTGAAAACGTGAAAAATGTGTGAAAACATGTGAAAAACGTTTAAAAAACGTGAAAAACGTGAAAACATGTTAAAACGTGTGAAAACGTGAAAACGTGAAAAACGTGTGATAATGTGTGAAAAACCTGAAAAACGTGTGAAAACGTGAAAAACGTGTGAAAATGTGAAAAATGTGTGAAAACGTGAAAAACGTGTGAAAAACGTGAAAATGTGAAAAACGTGTGAATAATGTGTGAAAACGTGAAAAACGTGTTGTAATGTGTGAAAAACGTGAAAACGTATTAAAACGTGTAAAAAACGTGAAAACGTGTGAAAACGTGTAAAAAACGTGTGAAAACGTGAAAAACGTGTGAAAAACGTGAAAACATGTGAAAAACGTTTGAAAAATGTGAAAAACGTGAAAAACGTGTTAAAACGTGTGAAAAACGTGAAAATGTGTGAAAAATATGAAAAACGTGTTAAAACGTG
>NW_025918800.1:0-2001 GCF_907164915.1 Impatiens glandulifera
ATTCCTCCTAATATATATATATATATAATGATTCTTAATTTTTAAAGTGTCCAGATTGCCGGGTCGCTGTGGTTAATTTGGATATTTATGTGAGAGTAAATGGATACTTAGGTCGGATTGTGGGTTGACCCGCCCATAAACTTAAAACGATTAAAAATAAATTTAAAAATGTTATTTGTAGGTTTCGAACTTGCAACCTAACAAAACAAGTACAACCTTTTAACCAACTAGGATAACAACACTTTATATTTAAGATTCAACACAAAATTTGATTAACGCGAGACATTTAAACAATAAAATTCAAATTTTTAACTAACTAATCTATATATATAATGATGCTTAATTTTTAAAGTGTCCGGATTGTCGGGTCGAGACCTGTGGTTAATTTGGATATTTATATGAGAGTAAATGGATACTTGGGTCGGATTATGGGTTGACCCGCCCATAAACTTAAAACAGTTAAAAATAAAATTTTAACTAATTAATCTATATATATATATAATGATGCTTAATTTTTAAAGTGTCCGGATTGCCAGGTCGAGAGCTGTGGTTAATTTGGATATTTATGTGAGAGTAAATGGATACTTGGGTCGGATTATAGGATCACCCGCCCATAAACTTAAAACGATTAAAAATAAATTTAAAAATGTTATTTGTAGGTTTCGAACTTGCAACCTAACAAAACAAGTACAACGCTTTAACCAACTAGGATAACAACACTTTATATTTAAGATTCAACATCAAATTTGATGAACGCGAGACATTTTAACAATAAAAGTTCAAATTTTTAACTAACTAATCTATATATATAATGATGCTTAATTTTTAAATGTCCGGATTGCCAGGTCGAGATCTGTGGTTAATTTGGATATTTATGTGAGAGTAATGGATACTTGGGTCAGATTGTGGATTGACCCGCCCATAAACTTAAAACGGTTAAAAATAAATTGGGTCTCACAACGACTTACACACACCGGTCGATAATAACCCTGTTAGAGGTTGAATATTTCCCCTAGATGATCAAGTACGTCGTCAATGATCGAACTGTTAATTAAAAAAATAATAACAATTTGTTAATTTTCCTATTAGAAAATACCCCATTTGACCTTCTTTTTAGAAGAATAATGTTCAATTTGTCAAATTATAAAAAAAAAACATCAAATTATAAAATATAAACTAACTATTTTCATCTTTATAACCACTCGCTTATGTTTAAAACTATTTAAGAAGTTTTTAGTAAAATTAAATCTACAACTTTAATTTATTTTGTTTAAGCTCTTTTTTTTATTTAAGGTTCTAGTTAGTGAATTAAGATTTTAGTCTTTTATATCATTGTTGAATCATTGAGGGTATTTTACTTTTAATATATTTTTACAATAAAATCTCACCATCATGATGACAAGTCGGAAAGAGTCGGATTAAGAGTCAAAATGTTACATATTCGATTGAAGTGTTATAAATGTTTAATTATATTTAAAATTATCAAAATTAAAAAGTTAAACTAATTATGATATTTAATACGAAAATTTAGATTGAATCAAAAATAAAATATTTAAGTGTTTAAGTGGGATTTATTTTTCAAATTTTAGATCATAATAACTGGCAAATTTATTCTTTTACTAAAAAACAACTTTATTTCTACATATGGTAGCAAATGAGTCAACGGAGATAATAATTTAATTTACATTGTTATTAAAGTTGTCATCGCGAGTCAACTTTTTGAATTTGCGAGTCAACGGATAGGGATTGAGTTACGAGTGGAAGCAATTCGGGGTGTTAACAAAATCGTAATGAAATCGCGAATTAATTCGGTTAAATCGTAAAGCTCGATAAAATCATTAATATTGGTCGATTTTAAACTTTTTTTTTTCTCCACTCTTGAATCTATTATAATAGTATTACATCGATCTTACATTTCCATCGATTTTTCAAACCTTTTTCTCCCTTATTCGATCTGACTATTAGACATGTACAGTAGATCTTAACTTTATTCTAAAGAAG
>NW_025918801.1:0-75027 GCF_907164915.1 Impatiens glandulifera
CTGCACCGTAAGTCATCAAATTGACATTGGAATTATCATTAATCAAAGGAAGCGTCATCGACACAAGCGACACGACACGATCGACACAGGCGGCACAGGACGATGGACACAGGCATCCCGGTATTGTCTTGCGCCGTTCATTAAGTGTTGCTAGTCTAGGGTTTCTTGTACATTTGTAAGCGCCGTTAGATTTTGCACTCGATTGCGGTTTACTTTTCATCATCTCTTAGGGTTTCTGCAATTAATTTGTTCTATTTTTCTGTCTCTTCCATTATGGGGAAGGGGAAGAACAAAGTAATAAATCAAAAAAAGTTAGGGATTTTGTACTGGAAGGAATTAAGGAAGCAACAGTCAAAGAATTTGAAAGAATTTCTGAAAAAGTTATCAAAGAACAGCAGGATACCAACACAATTAAGAAATATGCTCCAACTACTGTTGGGAAAATTCCTATTGAAAATAATGCAGGAAAACAAAGGGATAATGAAGAAGCTTGGAAGATACGCTATAATGAAAGAATTAGATTACAAAGCTCCTTATGCATGCCAAAAGGGGAGAAATTGTCATCAATAAGGAGAAAACACAACATATTACAATTCAACTCAAAACCCACTATCTTCAAGACTGAAATCTATTGAAAAAATAAGAATATAAAAAAATTGTTCAATGGTCAATTGTTACAATGAAGGAACTAATGAAGGCTCCCAAATCTAATTCATATACTATCAGGAGCAACTCGACATGGAAAACTAATGAAGTCTAGAAGAACAACAATGCAAAAATTTCAGAAGATCATTCTTATTAAGGGAAAATCTATTTGAGAAATACACAGACAAAAGTGGAGGTACTGAATTCTCCATTTGAATTTAAATTGCCTACTGAAGTAGAAGAAAACTGTATAAAGGAATGGAAAAATGTAATTGTGGGAAACTACATAGGAAAAAACAGAGTATCCTTCCCAATTACTAAAGATGCATTGTTGAAGCAATGAGAAGGAAAAGGGCTGGAGAAGATTTCAGGAAATGTCCATGATTTATATTTCCTTAAATTCAAGAAGGGATCTAATCTAGAGGAAATTCTAGAAAATGGGCATACATATATATGATCCAATTGTATGAAGTTAGAAAAATGGTCTGAAGACTTGAACCTATTGAGTAAGCCAAAATAAACTGCACAGACATAGTTCAAGCTCTGGAATATACATGTGATCGATTTTTTTTAAAAAAATATTTTGATAGACTAGTTTGAAAATTCTGGGACACTCTTTAAAAAAATTATTTTTTGAAAATGTGAGGGGAATTAATTTTAATGTTTGAAAAAAAATTAAAGTTTTAAAAATGAGGCTTTATAGACAACTCCATATCTTACATTCCCGTCGAATCTGGGAGAGATTAGAAGTTTTTTAATGGGAATTTTGTCATAGGCCTTTTTTATTTTTTTCAATATTAATTAACCTCACGACTAGAGAGTCGCAACCTAATTTCAAAAATTAGAAAATTAAGAGATGTGAGTTCGACATTTGGTTACGTGTGGGAAAAAGTTTTTTAGACGCTATGTCCCACAACGCCCTTAAGGTCTCTACTAATTAATTTTGACCTTATTTTAAATTTCTTACGCTTTACTTTTTAGAATTTTTCCATTTTAAACATTTAAAGGGTTTGCATGAGATAAACAAAAAAGAAATAATAAACGAAGACAAAAGAAAAAAATAAAGAAAATAACTTACACATAAAGTTATCCTAAAAATCAACACTAGACAAGTTATTAATAAAAAATAATTAGTTTAAGTCTAGATTAATTTTCAAGAACTTTAGTGAATTATTTAAAGGGTCTAATTTTTTTTTTTGGTTTTTGTTTAAAAAAAAATTCAAAAAAAGTCCTAAGTCTAAGTTTGGGCTAGATTCAATTTTAGTTAGGGTTTAATTTTAATTTTTTTTTCTAACCTAGGATCAATCAAGCCCCAAACTCTTAACTAAGCAAAATAAAAAAAAATGTCAAACAAAAATAAACCTAAATCTAAAATGCAGAAATAAAAAAATAAAAATAAATAAAAATAAATAAACAAATAAAAATTAATAGAAAAAAAGAAGCTGAAGACTACAGCAAGCGTCGCCTGAGAAGCGTCAGAAGTCTGATTCAGCAGCAGCTGCAGCAGAGCAAGCGCCGTCTGAAAAGCGCTAAGACCCTTGAAGAAGTGCTGGAAGGCTGAAGAACAAGCGTCAGGAATACACGCCACTACAACAGCAAAGTCCACTGCTCCAGATTTTCCAACCTAGACCCTAACTAACTACGACTTTGGTGATCCAAATGGATCCCAGACTAAATAAATAAAAAATAGTTATGTTATTAACACATTTATAAACAATTATATAAATTAAAATTATATATCTAACATAAAAATATGAAATAAAAAAAATTAACAAATCAAATCAAATTGTTCTTTTTTTTTTTTGCTTTAAATTTTATATTTTTATATTTGAAATGTCCAATTTAAGGGCCGATTTTTGATTTTAAAGAAATTTTAGGTCAATGTCCTTTATATACATTAAATTTTCTGTTTTTTTATTTAGATTACATATTTACAACAAGTAAAGCAAAATTCCTAAACACCTATCAAAATAAAAAGCTTAAAAAATCAGTGTATGGAATTAAATAAAAGAAGAGCAAACAAAATTCAAATTCAAATTCAAGAAAAAAAAAAGACAAAAGAGCTTACAATGGGCTGCTCTTTTGATGTTAAGGGTGGTGTTTAATCTAAAATTTCCTAAGCAAATCTTGTGACCAACTTAACAAGAGTGGTGTTTGCTTAGGATTTTCAAATAGGCAGCCGGGAACTTGAATATGAAAAAGAGAGAGAAGAGGGTGAAGGTTGAAGGTCGAGTGTTCAAGTCCTTTTGCTAGGGTGTTAAGAGGGGCATTTATAGGCAAAACTATGAAACCCTAGGGCCTAAAGGCCCATTTAGCACATGACCGTTGGAATGAGATTTCTCTTTTAAACATATACAAATGTTTAAAAAAATTTACCAATATCCACTTGACATGTCACTAAATAAATGTCAAGTAATATCCAATAGGATTTAAGCTTTTAATAATAATGATATAATACTTGGGTCATTTTAATTTTTAATTAAAAAATTGACCCTTCATGCTTCTCTTCAACACATGATTAAATTATTATTCCTTTGCCAACTTCTTCCTTTATTTTAGCAACCTCTTTATTCTTCTTTTTTTTCTTCTGCTTTGACCTAGGGTGCTTCTCACGATTGTGTAGACACCGTTATCTTTTTTATTTTTGCACCGTTATCCCCTTTACACACCTTTTCATCCTACAATTATTTTTTATTAAAAACACAAATAAACAATTTTATTTTTAATTATTCCAATTTCTAAGGAACAATTCTAATTAAATAAATAAAATACTAATTAACTTATTCAAGAAATCAAATCGCAAAATCTAATCTAACTAATTTAACAAACTAATCTAACAACTAATCTAATTAAAAGAAAACAAAATATACCTAACGAAATCTTATAAAAACGCTAATATATATTTTGTAAAATAATTTTTTTAATTTTTATTTTTTTTATAAATACCCAAGATAATTAATTAAATAAAACCTTGAATATTCTAATTATAATAACTTCTCTAAGTGTTGTAACATAGACAAATTACTACCTTAACATTATTAAGAATCCAAAATCAATTATTTTCAAAAACTCAATTGTTCTAAAAATAATTGTCTTTAACATAAATCGTGCAATGAGTCCGTGAATGAATTCAAGAAAATTTTATAGACTCATATTTATGAAAAGAATAAACTATAAAATTAAAAATGAGTGTCTACAGAATGCCTCTCTTGGACAAAATTTGTAGAAAACACTCGGTTTAGAAAAATGCATGTCCAAGCTTGAAAATAGGCACTACGTTTCGAAAACACCCAATTAATAGTTTATTTTTGGCTTCCTTGAATGAAAAGAGAACAAACCTGACGAGTCTCTCGGAAGACCCGTGTAATTCACTCTTCATTCTTCAAAGTCATTTTACCATCTACTTGTTGACGGTTCACCTTTGTTTAGAATATGCATCGCTCCTGGTTTATCGATCATGTAGATCGAGCCGGGTGGTTTCAATCATATTTCTACACACCTCGCCTAGTCTTTGGATTGTACATGAGTACACATCTTAACTTAATTTTTAGCGAAATACTATTTAATCACAATTCTGCTTAGTGATTATATAGATTTAAGTATCGCTAGTTAGTTTAGCGAAATACTTTTTAATCACAATTATGCTTAGTGATTATATAGATTTAAGTATCGCTGGTCAGTTTAGCGAAATAATTTTTATTCATAATTCTGCTTAGTGATTATATAGATTTAAGTATCGCTGGTCAGTTTAGCACAATACTTTTTAATCACAATTCTGCTTAGTGATTATATAGATTTAAGTATCGCTGGTCAGTTTAGCAAAATACTTTTTAATCACAATTCTGCTTAGTGATTATATAGATTTAAGTATCGCTGGTCAGTTTAGCGAATACTATTTAATCACAATTCTGCTTGGTGATAAATTTAGATTTAAGTATCGCTGGTCAGTTTAGAGAAATATTTTTTAATCACAATTCTGATTAGTGATTATTATAGATTTAAGTATCGCTGGCCAGTTTAGCGAAATACTATTTAATCACAATTCTGCTTAGTAATTATTATAGATTTAAGTATCGCTGGTCAGTTTAGCAAATAATATTTAATCACAACTCTGATTAGTGATTATTATAGATTTAAAGTATCGCTGGCCAGTTTAGCGAAATACTTTTTAATCACAACTCTGATTAGTGATTATTATAGATTTAAAGTATCGCTGGTCAGTTTAACGAAAAACTTTTTAATCACAACTTTGTTTAGTGATTTAAGTTCGAAGTTAGACTTCCTTAATTTTCAAAGCACTAGCGTCTTCTTCAACGGTCTTGAAATACTTTCAAGAATCGGTTCCATACTTTCTTCCATAAAGTGTGTCGAGAGGAAACCACATGTAACCGATGTTCTTCGAGATTCATGTTGTCACTTTTGGGGACTTGTCTTTTGCCGAGACGTTTTGCCCTAAGTTTTTCGAGGGATTTGTTTGCTCAAATGCTTAATCTTTCAACCATGCGTCATGAGGTTGAGTCTCGCTTCTAAAATTCGGAGGTCAGTGTGCTTAAGATTTTATGGTCTTGGGCTGTTTTTATACTCAGGGTATATTTAATATAATCGGTAGATTCTTGTTCTTGCATTGACAATTTAGACAAGAGTCTAAATGAACAACAAATGGTGATTTCAATATCTCAACCTCTACGAGTATTTTTCTATTTTATTCGGCCTCTTTTCTTTATGACCGGGGTGTATCTGATAGATTCAAACACTTTGTTCTTTCTTAGCAAATAGATAGAATCTAAATGAACAACAGTATTGTATTTCATATCTTAACCAACACAGTCTTTGTTTAATTGATTTTACTTTTCTTGAGGTCTTATATCTTTGGCACTTAACCTCCAATTGAGATAAGACATCGCCTTGGTTGATGACATGGTTCCGAGTTTGGGCATTCATCTTTTTATGAGCTCCCTCTTAAATATCAATAGTTTAAGCTTTCGTCTAGGCTCGCGGTATATCCATTTGTGAAGCACTTTACTCGGATCCCGCCAGTTACATTGGTTCGTCGAGAGACATCCATTGGGGAGAAACATATTTTCCTACATCCCTACTTATTTCTTGCACTCGTTCACCAGTTCTCTTGGCACGAGAAAAATTTAGGGATCTATCTTGTTTTTATCTTCCGCAAATTCCCCTAGTTTCGACACAAGGGGTTTGATTGTTTTGGATAGATTTGTGATCCCAATTTCTCGTTGGCTTAAACTCTATGGGGATGTATTTTGTCCTAGCTCAAGATTTGTCTTGCTGGAGATTTAGGATTTTACTTGTGAAAATTTGCGTACGTATTCTCATAAAAGGAGAAATCAGGTTCGAACGTAGTTGTTAGATAAATTTGAGCGGTCAATAAGAACTTAACAAAACAAACTTATAGTGCAGGAACGGTCAAGAACTCTAACCGGACAAGAAATTAAGCCTGCTAGAAGAAGCAAATGACATATCTAAAACCTGAAGCTATCCGGTTGAACTGAACAACTGGTAAACACAATCAGTTGAAGTGAAACATACAATCCAAATCCAACGAGAAGACTATTTAGAGAAATAAGTCAAGGATATAAAATTGAGAACAATTTACAAATTGGTACAAACAAATACTTTGAGTATATGCAGAAGATTACATCAAAGGATTAGACTGTGACATTGCTATATTCATATAAGTCTGATGATACGCTGCAGGCTGTAGAAGATTGCCTAAAAAAAGTTACCATTTTGGTATAAGTCAAAGGAGCAACTTCCCAGGTGCAGGCAACTGTCCAACCGACAGTTGCTATAATCAAGCAAAGACAAATGAATCCGGTCTGATTCATGTCTTGGAAACCAAAACCGCATTTAATGCTATGCTGATCCTCTGCTCAACCAATCAGATTCAAGGATTGCCCTGAAGGTATCCGTTGAAGAAATGTGACCGTTGGCACATTTCACCTATAAAAGGAGAAGCTAAAGAAGTTGAAGTAGTAGAGTTATGAGCGAACAAGTTACGAAGTTACAAAGTGATCAAAAGCCCTTATCTCTCTAAATGATTCAAAGCTTAAGTGTGCATTTGTAAAGTGTATTCCTGTGAGAGTTGTAAAAGTGATTATCGAGCAGTAAATAAGACTCGATCGTGTATTGTGTGTGAGTATTCCTTAGTGAATATCCTTCTCGTTGTTTGAGAAGAAGGGGTGACGTAGGAGTTTTATCTCCGAACATCCATAAAAACATGTGTCTTGTGTTCTATTTCCTGTCGGCTCCATATCCGAACCGACTCATATCATCCTAACCGCCTCACTAATCTTCAAACCGATATTCTCCAAATCTCATCTCTATCCATCCTGTGTGTGTGTTGCTTCAATCTGAAACAAACCACTTCCGCACTTGAACTCGGTTCAAGGGTTTGTGACAACTTATGTAGTATTGAAACCGATGTTAATTCTTAACCGGATTAGCGCCAACCGTTGAGTGTTGTCAGAGATTATCCTTTAGCCGGACCCCAGTCCACTATCGTCGATCTAGATCCTAACAATTGGTATCAGAGAAGTCAGTTTCAATACTCAAGCAACACGGAGCAAGCAAGCATGACTTTTAGTGAGAAGCCTCCAATGCTAGAAGGAGACGATTTCGCTATCTGGAAAATATGCATGCATCTGCACCTAGTTACTATGGATGATGAGATGACATTCATTCTGTCTGATGGACCGATAAAGATTGAGAAAGACAGAAAAGAATGGACAGGTAATGATAAAAAGAGAAACAATCTGGATAATCACTGCAAAAGCTACATCTTCAAGTCTCTAGACAGAAACACTTTCAGTAAGGTCAGAGAATGCAAAACTGCAAAGGAGGCATGGTAAACGGTAATTCAACTCCATGAGGGAAATAAAAGAAACAAGGAAAACAAGATAATGGTGGCTACCCAGATGTTTGAAAACATCAAAATGAAGCCAGGTGAAACCATGAAGGAGTTCAGTGATCGATTCACAAATATGGTAAATGAGCTGTCGGTTCTCGGAAAGAAATATGATAACAAGGAAACAATCATCAAAGCTCTGAACTAGTGCATGGGATATAAAGACGATGGTGATGAGAGAATCAAACTGCCTAGACAAGATGAAGCTACACAATGTATTTGAGGATCTGAAGGCATATGAGTTTGAAATGAGATCCAGGATAAAAAATGAAGTATCAACGTCAACCACTACTAAGGCACTAGTCACATCCATAGAACCAGCGACTATTGTACCGATCAAATCCGCAGAACAATTCTTTGAGGTTGCAATGGCAATGCTTACAAAGAAGTTTGGCAGATTCATGAAGAAAAGCCAACCGAAAAACAACTACAACTATAACTACGACGATAAATCTAACGTTAGGTGTAATAACTATGATGGTTTGGGACATTACAGGTGGGAATGCAGAAAGCCAAGACGGGATGACCGGAAACCGGATGATCAAAACCAAATAAACAACTACCCACAAACTGGTGAAGGAAAGGAAATTCAGAAAGCAATGATAGCCGATGATGGAGGAAGCCTATGGGCTCACAGTGACATCGATGATGAAATCTCTTGCCTCATGGCAAATGAAGAATAATATTGATTTTTCTTGTGAAGAATTTACTAGAGATGACTTAGTTACTGCACTAAATGACATGGTAGTAGAGTATAAACATCTATCAACTATAGTACCAACTCGGCTTAACTTTGGAATCGACCCTATAGCACCAGCCCGACCCAACCTTGAAACCGATAGCGTTCAACCCGATGGGATCATAGAAATCGAGGCAACACCTGAACTATCCTCTGAGAATGAACAACTTAAGGAGTCAGTTCAAGAGTTGACCGAAGAATAAGATGAACGAACTAAGTATTTAATGGAAGCATGGAAAAGATCTAGTGAAGCAGTTAGTAAAATGGCGAGCTATCGAAGATCCAATAAGTGTAAATTTGGTCTCGGTTGTGATAGTAAAACACCCACCCAACACAAATCCTCCAACAGATTGAATCTCACCAAAGACAAGCTTCCATTCATAAGCTTTGTCAAGAGCTCTCCAACCAACACTGAATCATCTCATGATTCAAAACTAGCTAAAGAAATAACATATGTAGGTCCAACCGACACAGCCAAATGGTTTCGTCCTGAGAGAAGAAAAACTACTCAACTAAATAATAGGTACCATACTATACCGACCAAATCTCAACTCAACATCACAAGAAAACAATAAGTAGATAGAAACACACCAAACCTAGCACATGTAGAACCATCAAAACCATCCTAGGAAAATTATGCGAATAATCAAAGTATGGATACCCAAGGGACTAATCAACCATGGACCCAATTAAATGTGGGTACCAAATAGTTGTAAATATGTGTATCTTACAGGTTATGAAGAAACAACTAGGAAACTCTAAGTGGTACTTGGACAGCGGCTGCTCCAGACATATGACTGGAAATAGCAATCTTCTGACCGACATCAAAGTAGAAGTCAGTTCAATGATAGTTTTTGGTGACAACTCAAGAGGTAGAACTGTGGGAAATGGTAAGATTGTCCATGGTAATTTAACGATTAACAATGTACTTCTTGTTGAAAATTTACATTTCAATTTGCTAAGTATTAGTCAAATGTGTGACGCTGGATATACTGTAGAATTTCATAGATATGCATGCTTAGTTAAAGATTCTCAGGGTAGCACATTACTAACCGGAAGTAGGCTAGGAAATATCTACAAGGTAGACTGGAAGAATGAAATTAAATATCCTGTTTGTATGGTAGCTAGAAATGATCAAACCTAATTGTGGCATAAAAGATTAAACCATCTAAAATTCAAAACTATAAACTATATTCGCACTAAAAAGTTAGTTGAAGGAATTCCTGACATAAGATTTAATAAAGAAAAAAGTGTGTTCAACATGTCAAATGGGTAAACAAATTAAATCAACCTTTAAGAGCAAAGGAACCATTCAATCTAGCCGATGTTTGGAACTTCTTCACATGGATCTATTTGGACCGATTAGGCAATATGCATTACACTATGGTTGTTATTGATGATTACTCTCGATATACATGAGTCATATTTCTGGTATCCAAAGGTGACACCGAATCTAATTGGATTACACTACTTAAACGTTTACAAAATGAGAAATCAACACGTATAAATACCATTAGAAGTGATAGAGGAACCGAATTTACAAACAGTACTTTAAATGCATTTCTTGAGGAATCCGGAATTAGACATGAGTTGTCCAGTGCTAGAACTCCTCAACAGAACGACTTGGCTGAGAGAAGAAACCGAACTCTCAAGGAAGTCGCGAGGTCTATGATAGCCGATTCGGGTATTGCTCAAAAGATTTTGGCCGAAGCTATCAGTACTGCATGTTATACACAAAACCGGTCTATGATTAACAAGCATCGCAATAAAAAACCATACTAAGTATACTTTGATAGAGTTCCTAACATTCGGTACCTTAGGATTTTCGGTTGTAAATGCTACATTCACATAAATGTAAAAAATTACTTAACTGCTTTTGATGCAAAATCTGATGTTGGGATAATGCTAGGATACTCAGCGGTTAGTAAGGCATATAGAGTATATAATACTAGAACTTCAACCGTGGAAGAATCTCTTCATGTTGTATTCGATGAATCGGTTGAAAGTAACACTGCATCATCCTTTGATCTATACAACAAATTGGAAAATTAAAATATCCATTATGATAGTGAAGATGAAATTCCAGTTTTCAGACGGTTTGTCCATGACCAAATGAGTATTGTTGAAACCCAGCCGGATCAAGCTGCCAAACAGTAGAAAGCTGACACCTCAGTCTCAACTAAGGAAATTGGTCGGTCTGACATTATTGTTCAGCCTACTAATATGTATAGCCTTGATCAAATAACCGGTAATTTGGTAGACATCTCTAAACCGGATTTCAAAAGGAACATAAATCATCCTTCTGAGCTTATTATAGGTAACCCTTCACTATCCATCCAAACTAGGCAACACTTACTGGAAGAATATGAAAACTCCGCTTTCATATCCCAGATTGAGCCGAAAAAGGTGGATGAAGCATTGTTGGATCCAAATTGGATATTAGCAATGCAAGAAGAGTTAAACCAGTTTGAGAGTAATAAAGTTTGGTACTTAGTTCCTAAACGAAAGATCAACCGGTTATCGGAACAAGATGGATATTCAGAAATAAGCTCAATGAAAACAGTTTGGTTACGAGGAACAAAGCTAGATTAGTGGCATAAAGATACACACAGGAAGAAGACATTGATTTTGAAGAATCATTTTCTCCTGTAGCTAGAATTGAAGCCATTAGAATCTTTCTAGCATTTGCTGCTTTCAAAAATTTCAAGGTGTTTCAAATGGATTTTAAAAGTGCATTCTTAAATGGTAAATTACGTGAAGAAGTATACGTCGAACAACCACCCGGTTTTAAAAATACTGACCTGATCAGTCATGTGTATCGACTAAACAAAGCTCTTTACGGCTTAAAACAAGCTCCTAGAGCTTAGTATAATACTTTAACAAACTTTCTGACCGATCATGACTTCACCATAGGTTCAGTAGATAAAACCCTATTCAAATTCGAGAAGAAGGAACATATTCTACTTGTTCAAATATATGTAGATGACATCATTTTAGGTTCAACTGATCCTAAGCTATGCAATAAATTCTCAAAACTGATGACTAACAAGTTTGAAATGAGTATGATGGGAGAATTAAGTTTTTTCCTAGGTCTTCAGGTTCGACAAATCGAAGGAGGAACATTCATTAACCAGTCTAAATACACAAGGGAATTACTAAAAAATTTGGGATTGAAACATGTTCTCCTGCCTCCACTCCAATGAGTTCATCAATCAAGCTAGATAAAGATGATGACGGTTAGGGAGTAGACTTGACAGCCTATCGTGGAATTATCGGATCACATCTCTACCTGACAGCAAGTCGACCAGACATATTATTTGCGGTTGGAGTGTGTGGAAGATTCCAGGCTAATCCCAAACAATCTCACTACACAGCCGCCAAACGAATTCTGAAGTATTTAAAGGGAACCCTGGAAGTCGGATTGTGGTATCCAAAGGACTCCAATTTTAATCCAACAAGCTACTCTGATGCAGATTATGCAGGATGTAAAGTTGATAGTAAAAGTACAAGTGGAACATGTCAATTTTTAGAAGATCGGCTTGTTTCATGGTACAACAAGAAGCAAACGTCGGTTGCTACGTCAACCGCAAAAGCTGAATACTTGGCAGCCGAAAGTTGTTGTGCTCAACTTCTATGGATCCAACAGCAACTGAGAGATTTCGGTGTCACCGTCGAAGAGTCTCCAATATTCTGTGACAACACAAGTGCCATAGAAATTACATATAATCCGGTTCTACACTCAAGAACTAAGCATATTGATATAAAGCACCACTTCATCTGGGAATATGTCCAGCAGAAGCACATCCGGTTAGAATATGTATCAACCGACCAACAAGTAACCGACATTTTCACAAAGCCTCTGCAGGAAGCTAAGTTTTATTTCTTCAGAAATATTCTTGGTCTTGCCGATATGAATCAACTTATCTCTTAAAACCTTTAACCGAAATTACTCAAATGTTCTTCTTTCAAAAGAAAAATCAGTTCGGACAGACAAATCCAGTAGTTCTTCCTAAAATATCGGAAAATGAAATTACCATTGTACCTATTGAAAAACCGCATTGCCTATCAGTTATAGTCAACCGACCAATTATTTGGGACTTAACCAAATAACTACATCGGGACTAATAACTGAAAACCAATCGGTTTGGATATACTTTACTTTGGAATATCTGGCTTCCCAATAAAAGGGAATAACTGATTATGTGTTTGGACGTATCTGTTCTAAAAAGATTCCTTTTCAAAACAAAGCAGTCATGCCTCAAAAGACGTGAAGATATGATATCTCTCACCGTTTAGGCCAATGACTCACACCCTTAGGCTATAATCACACCAAATCATAGTAAGACCTTTTATCCGACGGTTAATAACATACATCATGCATCATCCACTAGATAATACCATCAACTTCCATCTTACAATCTAATATATAAGTTAGATGAACATCAACATATAATCACACTCTTAAATTATTCTACACTTCTTAGAAATCTCTCTCATCCCACTAGAGCAAAATGTCTCAATCCTCATTCCAAAACATTCTTGAAATCGAGTTTGACTCAGTTCTAAGAACAAACCACTTCGAAATCTATAAGATGATCAAATGAATAGAAAGTTCCGGCCTACGAACTTTCCTTGATGACCGACACATCATCTTTTCAGATACCGTTATGGAGTCTTCCAAAATGCAAGAATCTTCCGCGGTACTCCCTTCTATGAAACTCTCATCCAGTCCAAGGTGAGAGGTATGGTTTTTTAGTTCACCGAGAAAGACTTTGCTTGGTGCTATGAACTACCTAGAGAAGGTCTCACAGACTTTTCTCCTTCGGCGGAACAAAAGGCTGCAATGTTTCAGCACCTTTCTCGCTCTCCTCTCCCTGTCGATGATCACGGGGCAAGATCCTCGTTGAGGGCTGAATATTAGTTGCTCAACGATATTGTTGGTAAGTCCATCCTTGGAAAGGATGTTACCAATATCTTCTGTACCAAAACCTTTGAAATCATGACCGCCATCACAAATGATGTTCCGGTTAACTGGTCAAGGTTGCTCTTTGACAACCTAATCTAGATGATCTCTACTCGTCACACCGGTTATATTCCCCAGATAAGCTCTCTCCTTCTAGATCTCGGTGTTCCCCTCTGTCCGGGCGTGGGATTGAGCCCATTTCAGCTTATGACAGGAGATTCGGCCGACTCATTCTTCGAACGCTTCGAGAAAGCCTGGAAGAAGAAGTAGAGAGGCAACTCATCCTCCAGCCGCTGAAGAACCATTTCATCGGACAACTGGTCATTTTATTGCATGAACCGGTTGTATAGTTAAGTATGTCGATCTTTTGTAACATTGTTTCAATATTGGTCTAATATTATATACTCTTATTTTAACGACTCTTAGCATATTAAATTCTAGTTGCATGGGAAACTACAAAAAAAAACATTAAACTCAGTTGGTTTCCAACTAGATTCTTCACCTCGGTTCCCATGACCAGTAAAAACTACCACTTCCCAAGAAATTTGTTTTGAAAACATAAATATTCCTCATACTTTAAAACATTGATAACATATTTCATAAACGGCAAGAATCTGATAATTAATGTCTTTACGTTATTGTTCCCTCATTTACACCCTATTTAAGAAGCCTCACACTCTCTTTCAAAAATCACAACACATTCCGCAAGTTTTCAAAGAACACAACATGCATCTCTCTAAGCACAATCTGAAAAATGTCTCACCCAACACTTCGAAATTACTTGTGTATTAACTTTGATTCGGTGCTCTCTTCTGATGATGATGAAACGAAGGAGATCATCTTTGAATCACTCATCGACACCGGTCTTTGCGGATTTCTAGAAGAATCCGAATCCATTCTTCTTCCCGAGGTATTGGAGTTCTTTTCCAATGCATCCATGTTTGACAATCTCATCGTCTCTATCATATACTACAATGTTCTCATTCAAATTTCGGAGGACACAATCGCTGAATTGTTCAACCTCCCGACTGAGGGATTTTCAGATTTCCCACCTCGAGTGAACAGGATGCATATGAATATGCTGACCTGTTCTCCGTCTCTCAAACACCGGTTCAGAGCAACGGCCTCAAAGACAACCTTGCCCCTCAAATCCAAATTCTGCATGAGATCGTCAACCGATCCATTCTATGTCAAACTCCGAATCAGAACTATACCAAGAAGCTTTCGATATGATGACCTATATCGTAAGTCCAACTCCCATCAACTGGGCCTCGGTTATCTTTGATAATCTGAAGACAATGGTCGAGACCAAGAAGAAGCTCGGCTACGCTCCACAACTGAGCTGAATCATTCAATCAATCGCTCCAAATCTTGGACCGGGATCACCGATGAATCCGACGAACATCCTCACCAAGGAATCGGTGGAAGATAGGATCTTTAGGATTGTTGATAGGTTATAAATTCTAGGTCGGTTAACTTATTCAACCGCCTATGCTTATCCAAACCGATATTACATCGGTTCTATTTTCAAAGTGTCAGTGCATTTCTATTCCTCATAATTAAAATTCTTTTCCGCTTAAATTAATTACCGCTTCTTTTATTGCTTACCACCAAAATTTTACCGCTCAAAAGTTACCGCCAACAATTTTGGAGGGAAACTTTGGCGCCCTTTCCCTTGGATGTGACAATTCACGTCATTCGATGCGCCGTTTCGCATTCTGAGACGCGTCCCACGCGGTCTATAAATATATCACATATCTCACAAAATCTTTTCATGCCATTTGTCTTCTCTCTCTCATACAAACACTCTGAAAATCTAAGCTTTCTCTCAAATCCCTAAAAACTAAAATGGGTCGGGATTATGTTCTCTTTACCCACATTGTGCAAATCGACTTTGAAGATCTTCGAATACATGGTTCGAAAGAAGCTCAACATGTAGTGGAGTTAATAAAGGCTTCGGGTCTGGAGAACTTCTTGAACGGTCCGTTCATCATATATCAGGATGCAGTAACGGAGTTCTTCAAGAACGCCAAACTAAATGACGAAATCATCTCCACGTCGATTGGTGGAAAAACCTTCGATCTCACAAAGGAATTGCTTGCTGAAACTCTTCAGCTACCAACGAAGGTCGTGATTTTACTGAGGATGCGGATGAAGATGAGACCGTAGCGGTTTGCTATAACATCTCAAACACTAGTGAATCTGTGGTAGTGTCCGGTAAGAAAGGCGACCTGAAACCTGAGTACAGGTCGCTCTGTGATATCATATCCAAGTCGGTACAGGCAAGGGGAGGAAACTTCGACAACCTCACCAGTTCAAAGATTGAAATAATGGTCGGCATAATCAAGGGAGACAAGATTAACTGGGCCAAAATAATCTTCTCCAACCTTTGTGAAATGGTGGATCCCAATTCAAACCGATCTCAGGGATACGCCATACAACTTGGCAAGTTGTTGCTTTATCTTGATATCACGACCGGTCCAGGTATCTTCCTTCCAAGTAGTAAGATATTAAAATCAGTACACTTTACGAAAACTGCGGTTAGAATCGGCAAGACGAAAGTTTCAGCTGTTAAACAGCCGAAGGATCAAACCAAGAAAAATCAGCCTAAGAAAAAGAAGGCTCCGGTGGTAGAGGAAACTGTTAGGGTCTAAAATCAAGGCCTCGGTCCTAGAATAAATTCCAGCAACGTTCCTCGGCACCCGGTCTCGGTCTTAGTATGCACATGGGCCATATTTCTGTTTTGTTGTATTATTATTTTGTTTTGCTTTCTTTTTCTACTTTACAAACTGAATTCTGTTATTTTCTAGTTATTGTTGTAACCGAATATTTTGGGGCAAGACATCACCTATATAAGGCTGGTCTTTCTTCCCCAAGGACCCATGAATAGAATGATGAAGATATGACTTCGCCCCTATTCGTCTATTATTATTATTATGGACTGTTTGGTATAGACCAACAGTAATTCTCTTCGCACCCTTGATTCTTCTATCCCTTCCCCCCCAAATTCTCTATCGAAAACCTTCCGCTGCCCTTTGATTGTAGAATTTCACCGGTCTTATAGATCAAGAACGTGATTCTTGAACCCAAAACACACCTTACGAAACAAGTCGTAACAGAAACTGATGCGAAAAGACAAAAACCGCTCATCATACATCCGGCTCGGTGAACGTTCAAGCCGATGTTCCAAATCCTGCTGCCTCCACGGCTAGCATCACTAGCCGCTCCAAGGACGACTCAACACTTCGGGTTAGTGCTTCCTCTAAATCTCCTAATAACAAAACCGAGAAGGATCGTTTAGACAATATAGAGAAGGCAAACAACAAAAGGGAATAAAAAGTAATCGATCAAGTGGATAACGATAAAGGAAATCCAGCGGTAAATTTTGAAGACGAATTCATTAATGAAACCGGCCCAATCAACCAACCGGTAACCATTGTAGGAACCGATACTAAAGATGATCTAATCAAAGCTATGGGGGATTCGGTTGTTGCCGAAATTATAATGCAGCTCAATAAAAAAGCACATGAATTAAGTAACGTCTTCTAATAATGGGCTCTTATAAGAACGGAAATCGGGTTCGCCGACATGTTACCCGAATGTCCTACCCATTTAAAATGGGAAACGCCGGTGGAAATCGAGAAGACGGTGTTTGATTTGGCAAAAACAAAGAGCGTTGCGGTTGCTTTTAAGAAGGGAAAGCTGGTGGAAACACACGCCAGGTTGAAAGAAATCACCGACTCCATCCTTAACATACAACGACAATGCATTCCTCCGAATGAAATGGACATAATTGATCAAATAGTGCTGGAATAACTAAATAAAACGGAACAAGAACTGAATGATACAATGACACGACTGGAATCAGAAACAGGTCAAGAGAATGACGCTCTCCAATTTTCACGGTTAGAATTTGATGATGAAGAGAGGTCACGAAGATCAAAGTTTGAATCCGGACAAACTTCAAAGAAAGCCGACAGCGCCTCTCCTCAACCAAAATCCCCGGTCAAGACTTCTTTGGGTAAGTCTTCTAACCGACAAAATATTAAAACCGGGACGGATACTCAGCTATCTAGTCAGAATGAGTCCCCACATAAAGATCAATCGATGGCGTCTGCTATGACAATATCCGAAGAAAGAATCAAAGCATACCTCGAAGAACTCTTCCGCGACACCATCGCACCGTGGCAGGCAAAGCTGGAGGAACGGACAGAAACAACTCACCGGATGGTTGAATCTACGAACCAGCAGCTTAGTTCAACGGATCAAAGGATTGTAACCCTTGAAGAGGGACATGCTCAAACCGAATCTTCAATGCAAGCGATATCAGTACAACTTGGAGAAATGGTCGCGACTAAGATGGCAGCCGACGAAGAACAAATCAAACAGAATGAGATAGCAGCCTTAAAGGTCCAAGAGGACGAAAATGAAAGACTGCAAGTTTTAAAAGAAAGGGAACAGGCGGATGCGAATCTGGCCCGACAAGTTGATGAAGCAGAGAATTCCGGTCCGAAATTGACGGAACAGAAAAATAAGGAAACGACTATATTAATTCAACAGACATTGATAGAGGAAGAAATAAATGAAAGACCTAAAACATCCTTTACTCTGGTTGTCCCTACAACACGAGCCGAAACGAAAAAGAAAAAACAGGCCGAAAAGGCAGTGGCTAAAAAGGTTCAAGAGTTGATGGACAATTATGCTGAACCAACCGGTGTACCACCAATCGACTTGGAACAATCAGACTCTGATGAAATTGAGGAGAATGTTCAACCGCTGAAAAGAACGCGGATTCCTCCGATCAATGTGATTCCACTGCAAACAATTCCTCCAAGTCCTATTCATCAACGAACTTCGGTCTCTCAAGCACCTCCTGCTCCACCAACACGCCCTTCACCAGTAACTGGCTACTCGGGCACACAAGCATCTTCCTCCAGACCGGGTTTCGATCCGTGTAATCCGGGAAAGGGGAGCATGTCTGAGTACTTCCGGGAAATTATGAACAAGAAGGACAATAAGAAGAAGGACGATAAGAAGAGGGAATAAATTTCCACTCATTTATTTTATGTCTACCTTATACTATTTTCTATATATATATTTGTGGAAAACCGACCTACTTCTTACTTCTTACATGGTTATGAATATTTTAATTAAAATAATCAAAAAGGGAGGAATTGAAAATTTTTTTATCAAAATTCACCAAAGTCTTTTCCAAAATATTTTCCAAAACAACAAACTTTTTAAACGGCCACTGGACGCATGGTTTTGAATATTTTAAATAAAGTAATCAAAAAGGGAGAAATTGTTAGATAAATTTGACCGGTCAATAAGAACTTAACAAAACAAACTTATTGTGCAAGAACGATCAAGAACTCTAACCGGTCAAGAAATCAAGCCGACTAGAAGAAGCAAATGACATATCTAAAACTTGAAGCTATCCGATTGAACTGAACAACCAGTAAACATAATTAGTTGAAGTGAAGCATACAATCCAAATCCAACGAGAAGACTATTTAGAGAAAGAAGTCAAGAATATCAAATTGAGAACAATTTAAAAAATTGTGCAAACAAATACTTTGACTATATGCAGAAGATTACATCAAAGGATCAGAATGTGACATTGCCATATTCATACAAGTCTGATGATACGCTGCAGGCTATAGAAGATTGCCTGAAGAAAAGTTACCATTTTGGTATAAGTCAAAGGAGCAACTTCCCAGGTGCAGGCAATAGTCCAACCGACAGTGGCTATAATCAAGCAAAGACAAATGAAGCCGGTCTGATTCATGTCTTGGAAACCAAAACCGCATTTAATGCTATGCTGATCCTCTGCTCAACCAATCAGATTCAAGGATTGCCTTGAAGGTATCCGTTGAAGAAATGTGACCGTTGACATATTTCACCTATAAAAGGAGAAGCTGAAGAAGCTGAAGTAGTAGAGTTATGAGCAAACAAGTTACGGAGATACAAAGTGATTAAAAGCCATTATCTCTCGAAAAATATTCAAAGCTTAAGTGTGCATTTGTAAAGTGTATTCCTGTGAGAGTTGTAAGAGTGATTATCGAGCAGTAAATAAGACTCGATCGTGTATTGTGTGTGAGTATTCCTTAGTGAATATCCTTCGCGTTGTTTGAGAAGAATGGGTGACGTAGGAGTTTTATCTCCGAACATCCATAAAAACCTGTATCTTGTGTTTTATTTCCTGTCGGCTCCATATCCGAACTGACTCATATCATCCTAACCGCCTCACTAATCTTCAAACCGATATTCTCCAAATCTCATCTCTATCCATCAAGTGTGTGTGTTGCTTCAATCTGAAACAAACCACTTCCGCACTTGAACTAGGTTCAAGGGTTTGTGACAGCTTGTGTAGTATTGAAACCAGTGTTAAATCGTAACTAGATTAGTGCCAACCGTTGAGTATTGTCAGAGATTATCCTTTAGCCGGACCCTGGTCCACTGTCGTCGAACTAGATCCTAACAGTAGTTCTAAAATTACATCACGGATAGATCGTGATTCTGCATTTTGTTGAGGTTGATTTCTAAAGTTTCTGTTGGAGTTGCAATTGACTTGAGTTGTGGGAAATCCTTAAGTGTTTGCTGAAGTGGCAATTGACTTAAGCTGCGGAGGTTGTTTAAGTATCTGTTGGAGTCGCAATTGACTTAAGATGAAAATCTTTTAAGATCCCAAGCTGCTAGAGAATAAAGTGCTTTAGCCATGTGTTTGGCGTTATATTTACTCATTTAAGCTAACTCTGTGAGAATCTTTCAATCATTTCATTTTCATAAAATGCCCCTAGTGTCGATACAGGGTTTAATTTTGAAAATGTTTAGGATCGTGCTCATACAAGTTGCCTACGTATCCCTTAGCTATGAGAATTCAGGTCCAACGTAGTTCCATGCACATGCTTATGAAAAATGTTTGTGTATGAGTGAATGTTTTGAAAATATTTTGAGATCATAAATCAAAGAGAAAAATACTTTAGCTTTGGGCGTTATATTTTCTCAAGTGGGACTTTGTGAGGATCTTGTGGTCATTTTTATTTTAATAAAAATGCCCCTAGTATTGACCAGGTGTTTTGTTTTTGAAAATGTTTAGGACTGTGCTCATACAAGTTTCCTACGTATCTCATAGCTAGGGGAATTCAGGTCCAACGTAGTTCCATGCACGTTGTTTGTGAAAAATGTTTGTTTGAATTCTTGTGAAAATGTTGAGATCCTAAGTCGAAGAGAAAAATATTTTAGATTTGGGCATTATATTTTCTCAAGTGGGACTTTGTGAGGATCTTATGGTCATTTTTATTTTAATTAAAATGCCCCTAGTGTTGACTAAGAGTTTTTGGTTTAAGAGTTAACTTAAAGTGTGATTAACTCCCTTTTTAATGTATATACAATGAATGTATGCAATGTGATGTGAAATGAAATGTCTATCAACTTCTTTCGATAATTGATAGTGGTGACCGCACCTTGGATGGGTTGCCTACGTACTCTCGAGAGAGATCAGGTCTCACGTAGTTCACACCTTATGTGGTTATGAACTTTGATGTATGTAATGAGCAATGAATGCATGCTATGTGAAATTAAATGTCTATCAACTTCTTTCGATAGTTGATAGTGGTGACCGCACCCTGGATGGGTTGCCTACGTACCGTCGAGAGAGATCAGGTCTGACGTAGTTCACAACTTATGAGGTTATGAACTTTGATGTATGTCATAAGAAATGAATGCATGTTATGTGAAATGAAATGTCTATCAACTTCTTTGGATAATTGATAGTGGTGACTGCACCCTGGATGGGTTGCCTACGTACTCTCGAAAGAGATCAGGTCTGACGTAGTTCACCACTTGTGAGTTATGAACTTTAGTGTATGTAATGAATGGATGTAATGCGAAATGTCTATCAACTTCTTTTGATAATGGACAGTGGTGACCGCACCCTGGATGGGTTGCCTACGTACTCTCGAGAGAGATCAGACCTGACGTAGTTCACAACTTGTGAGGTATGAATTTTAGTGTATGTAATGAATGCATGTAATGCGAAATGTCTATCAACTTCTTTCGATAATTGACAGTGGTGACCACACCCTGGATGGGTTGCCTACGTACTCTCGAGAGAGATCAGGTCTGACGTAGTTCACAACTTGTGAGATTATAAACTTTGATGTATGTAATGAGAAATGAATGCATGTTATGTGAAATGAAAGTTCTATCAACTTCTTTAGATAATTAATAGTGGTGACCGCACCCTGGATGGGTTGCCTACGTACTCTCGAGAGAGATCAGGTCTGACGTAGTTCACAACTTATGAGTTATAAACTTTGATTGTATGGGATTCAACACTCATGCTTTAGACGAAGTATCTTTTGAGCATGTCGACATTGAAGGGTGCTGAGAGTTCTTCTCCGTCCAAGGTGGTCAATCTCGTGGCGCCACCTGAAAAGACCTTCTTGACGAGGTATGGTCCTTCCCATGGTGTTTGGAATTTCCCTATAAGGTCTAGTATCCGTAAGTTCTTCTTTAAAACTAAATCGCCTTCTTGAATGATCCTAGGTTTCACCTTCTTGTTGAGGATTTGTGGTGTTCAATCCTGTATTCATCTAGTACTTTGAGTACTTCTCCTCGGAATTAATCAAATATATTGTTTCAAAATATGATACATGGTTAAATATATTTTAGAAAGTCAAATTTATTTATAAAGTTAATTGAAAAATACAAATTTTCTTTTATATATATATATATATACATATGTAAACTTATAAAATGTGTCAATTGTTTAAGAGTTAACTGAATAATTTTTTACTATAAAAGAATTAAATATTTTATTTTATTTCTTCCATTTTTCATTTGTGAATTGATAATGAACCATTTTATTGACCGATTCTATATGATATAATTTTTTTTACCTAGCATGAGTACTATCAATTATTATTTGTATTTCCTAATTAGTCCTTGGGTTAGAAATAAAAGAGAATTAGAATAAAAATTCACTAAAATAAATAATCAAAAAATATTATTTTCAGATAACTAACTTTTAAAAAGAGTAATATTTTTTACTACTAAATCCCTTGCTCACTAATTATAATTTATAATATATTTACTATTTTAATTTAATAATATATTTTAAAATAATAAATAATAAAACAATTTAATATGATTTAATTTTATTATTCTTTAATAAAATTAATAATTCCAATATATATATATATTAATATGTTTATAATTAAATTTTATACACATGACATAATCAAACATAAAACATAATTTAAAAACTCATATTCATACACATGACATGTTTTTTTTCTTCTAATTTTAATGAAATAAATAAGGTGCGACTCTTACATGTCAAAGCTAGTTTAGGCCAACAATCTTATGCATAAATTCGAATTTAAGTATTAATGTCTGAGTTACGAAGGTACAAGTTTAATTGTAGTCGGAATAGCCTATTTTCGAAGTTGCGTTGGTAAATAACTTCGATTAAATATAATAATCACATAATATTAAAATAAACAAAATGAAGTCATAGTTGATATTTTATAAGAACTGAAAAAAAAGAAATCTTACTTTGTTCATAACTTCTATTCATTACAAATTGAACTACAAATATGTACAATTTGCAATCAAATCCATGTTGGCTATCAAATATTCTAATATTAGACAATTATTTATTTATATATAACTAAATAATTATCCAAATTGTTAGATAAAATTGACCGGTTAATAAAGAACTTAACAAAACAAACTTATTGTGCAGGAACGGTCAAGAACTTCAACCGGTCAAGATATCAAGCTAGAAGCAATGACAAATCTAAAACCTGAAGCTATCCGGTTGAACTGAACAACCTGTTAACATGATCAGTTGGAATGAAGTATCCAATCCAAATCCAAAGAACAAATCCAACGAGAAGACTATTTAAAGAAAGAAGTCAAAGATATCAAATAAAGAACAATTTACAAATTGGTGCAAACAAACACTTTGGGCATATACAGAAGATGACATGAAAGCCTCAGACTTTGATATTGCCATATTGATACAAGTCTGATGATACGCTGCAGGCTGTAGAAGATTGCCTGAAAAATAGTTACCATTCTGGTATAAGTCAAAGGAGCAACCTCCCAAGTGCAGGCTACTATCCAACCGACATTTGCTATAATCAAGCAAAGACAAATCAAGCCGGTCTGCTCCATGTCTTGGAAGCCTAAACCGCATTTAATGCTATGCTGATCCACTGCTCAACCAATTAGAGTCAAGGATTGCCTTGAAGGTATCCGTTGAAGAAATGTGACCGTTGGCACATTTCACCTATAAAAGGAGAAACTGAAGAAGCAAGAACAACAAGATTTTGAGATTGTTTAAGTTTTAAAAAGTCCTTATCTCTCTAAAATATTGAAAGCTTAAGTGTGCATTTGTGAAGTGTATTACAATTTCTGTGAGATTTGTAAGAGTGATTATCGAGCAGCAAATAAGACTCGATTGTGTATTGTGTGTGTGTATTCCTTAGTGAATATCCTTCTCGTGGTTTGAGAAAAAGGGGTGACGTATGAGTTTTATCTCCGAACATCCATAAAATTTTTCTCGTGCTTTATTTTCTGCTGGCTTCATATCCTAACCGACTTATATCATTCAAACTGCCCTACTAATCTTCAAACCGATATTCTCCAAATCCCATCTTTATTCATCCTATGTGTGTGTTGATTCAATCTGAAACAAACCAATTCCGCTCTTGAACTCGGTTCAAGAGTTTATAACAGCTTGTGTAGTATTGAAACCGGTGTTAATTCTTAACCGAATTAGTGCCAACCGTTGAGTGTTGTCAAAGATTACCCTTTAGTCGGACCCCGGTCCACTATCGACGATCTAGATCCTAACAATAGGTATCAGAGCAGTCAGTTTCAATACTCAAGCAACACGGAGCAAACAAGCATGACTTTCATCGAGAAACCTCCAATGCTAGAAGGAGACGATTTCGCTAACTGGAAAATATGCATGCATCTGCACCTAGTCACTATGGATGATGAGATGACATTCATTATGTCTGATGGACCGATAAAGATTGAGAAAGACAGAAAAGAATGGACAACTGGTGATAAAAGAAGAAACAATTTGGATAATCACTGCAGAAGCCACATCTTCAAGTCTCTAGACAGAAATATTTTCAGTAAGGTCAGAAAATGCAAAACTACAAAGGAGTCATGGGAAACAGTAATTCAACTCTATGAGGGAAATGAAAGAACCAAGGAAAACAAGATAATGGTGGCTACCCAGAAGTTTGAAAATATCAAAATGAGGCCAGGTGAAACTATGAAGGAGTTCAGTGATCGTTTCACAAATGTGGTAAATGAGCTGTCGGTTCTCGGAAAGAAATATGATAAGAAGGAAACAATCATAAAAGCTCTGAGATCTCTCCCTAGTGCATGGGATATAAAGACGATGGTGATGAGAGAATCAAACTGCCTAGATAAGATGAAGCTACACGATGTATTTGAGGATCTGAAGGCATATAAGTTTGAAATGAGATCTAGGATTGAAAATGAAGTATCAACGTCAACCACTATTAAGGCACTAGTCACATCCATAGAACCAGTGACTGCTGTACAAATCAAATCAGTAGAACAATTCTCTGAGGATGCAATGGAAATGCTCGCAAAGAAGTTTGGCAAATTCATGAAGAAAAGCCAACCGAAAAACAACTATAACTATAACTACGGTGATAAATCTAATGTTAGGTGTTATAATTGTGATGGTTTGGGATATTAAAGGTGGGAATGCAGAAAGCCAATACGAGATGACCGAAAACCGGATGATCAGAACTAACGAAACAACTACCCACAAACCGGTGAAGGAAAGGAAATTCAGAAAGCAATGATAGTCGATGATGGAGGAAGCCTATGGGCTCACAGTGACATCAAGTATTTGATTTCTCTTGTGATGAATTTACTAAAGATGACCTAGTTACTGCACTAAATGCCATGGTAGTAGAGTATAAATATCTATCAACTATAGTACCAACCCGACTTAATTTTGGAACCGACCCCTTAACACAAGTCCGGCCCCACCTAGAAACCGATAGTGTTCAACACGATGACATCATAGAAATCGAGGCAACACCTGAACTATCCTCTGAGAATGAACAACTCAAGGAGTCAGTTCAAGATTTGACCGAAGAAGAAGATGAACGAACTGAGTACTTAACGGAAGCATGGAGGAGATCTAGTGAAGCAGTTAGTACAATGGCGAGCTATCGACAACTCTATAAGTGTAAATTTGGTCTCGGTTAAAATAGTAAAACACCCACTCAACACAAACCCCTCGCCGGATTGAATCTCACTAAAGACAAGCTTCCATTCATAAGCTTTGTCAAAAGCTCTTCAACCAATACTGAATCATCTCATGATTCAAAACTAGCTAAGGAAGTAACATATGTAGGTCCAACCGACACAGTCAAATGGTCTCGTCCTGAAAGAAGAAAATCCACTCGACCAAATAATAGGTACCCACACTACACCGACCAAATCTCACCTTAACATCACAAGGCACCAGTAAGTAGACAGAAACACACCAAACCTAGCGCATGTAGAACCATCAAAACCATCTCTAGGAAAATTATGCGAATAATCAAAGTATGGATACCCAAGGGACTAATCAATCATGGACCCAAGTAAATGTGGGTACAAAATAGTTGTAAATATGTATATTTTACAGGTTATGAAGAAGCGGCTAGGAAAGTCTAAGTGGTATCTGGACAGCGGTTGCTCCAGACATATGACTGGAAACAGCAATCTTCTGACCGACATCAAAGTAGAAGCCTGTTCAATGATAGTTTTTTGTGACAACTCAAGAGGTAGAACTGTGGGCAAGGGTAAGATTGTCCATGGTAACTTAACGATTAACAATGTACTTCTTGTTGAAAATTTACATTTCAATCTTCTAAGTATCAGTCAAATGTGTGACGCTGGATATACTGTAGAATTTCATAAACATGCATGCTTAGTTAAAAACTCTCATGGTAGCACATTACTAACCGGATATAGGCTAGGAAATATCTAAAAAGTAGACTGGAAGAATGATATTGAATATCCTATCTGTATGGTAGCTAGAAATGATCAAACTTGGCTGTGGCATAAGAGATTAAACCATCTAAACTTCAAAACTATAAATTAAATTCGCACTAAAAAGTTAGTTGAAGGAATTCCTAACATAAGATTTAATAAGGAAAAAGTGTGTTCAGCATGTCAAATGGGTAAACAGATTAAGTCAACCTTTAAGAGCAAAGGAAATATTCAGTCTAACCGATGTTTAGAACTTCTTCACATGGATTTATTTGGACCTATTAGGGTCACCAGCTTAGGCGGTATGCATCTCACTTTGGTTGTTATTGATGATTACTCTAGATATACATGGGTCATATTTTTGGCTTCCAAATGTGGCACCGTATCTCATTTAATTACACTGCTTAAACGTCTATAAAATGAGAAATCAACACGTATAAATACCATTAGAAGTGATAGAGGAACTGAATTTACAAATAGTACTTTAAATGCATTTCTTGAGAAATCCGTCATTAGACACGAGTTGTCAAGTGCTAGAACTCCTCAACAGAACGGCCTGGCTGAGAGAAGAAACCGAACTCTCAAGGAAGTCGTGAGGTCTATGATAGCCGATTCGGGTATTGCTCAAAAATTTTGGGCCGAAGCTATCAGTACTGCATGTTATACACAAAACCAGTCTATGATTAACAAGCATCGCAATAAAGCACCATACGAAGTATATTTTGATAGAGTTCCTAACATTCGGTACCTTAGGATTTTCGGTTATAAATGCTACATTCACATAAATGGTAAAAATTACTTAAATGCTTTTGATGCAAAATCTGATGTTGGGATAATGCTAGTATATTCCGCAGTCAGTATGGCATATAGAGTATATAATACTAGAACCTTAATTGTGGAAGAATCTCTTCATGTTGTATTTGATGAATCGGTTGAAAGTAACACTGCATCATCCTTTGATTTACACAACAGATTGGAAAATCAAAATATCCATTCTGATAGTGAAGATAAAATTCCAGTTTTTAGACGGTTTGTCCATGACCAAATGGGTATTGTTGAAACCCAGCCGGATCAAGCTGCCAAACAGCAGGAAGCTGACACCTCAGTTTCAACTGAGGAAATCGGTCGGTCTAACATTATTGTTCAGCCTACTGATATGTCTAGCCTTGATCAAATAACCGGTAATTTGGTAGACATCTCTAAACCGAATTTCAAAAGGAACATAAATCATCCTCCTGAGCTTATTATAGGTAACCCTTCACTACCCATCCAAACTAGGCGGCAATTACTGGAAGAATATAAAAATTTCGCTTTCATATCCCAGATTGAGCCGAAAAAGGTGGATGAAACATTGTTGGATCCAGATTGGATTTTAGCAATGCAAAAAGAGTTAAACCAGTTTGAGAGTAATAAAGTCTGGTACTTAGTTCCTAAACCGAAAAATCAACTGGTTATCGGAACAAGATGGGTATTCAGAAATAAGCTCAATGAAAAAGGTTTGGTTACGAGGAACAAAGCTAGATTAGTGGCACAAGGATACAAACAGTAAGAAGGTATTGATTTTGAAGAATCATTTGTTTCTTTAGCTAGAATTGAAGCCATTAGAATTTTTCTAGCATTTTCTGTTTTCAAAAATTTCAAGGTGTTTCAAATGGATGTTAAAAGTGCATTCTTAAATGGTGAATCACGTGAAGAAGTATACGTTGAACAACCACCTTGTTTTAAAAATGCTGATCTGATAAATCATGTGTACCGACTAAACAAAGTTCTTTATGGCTTAAAACAAGCTCTTAGGGCTTGATATGATACTTTAACAAAATTCCTGATCGATCATGAATTCACCATAGGTTAAGTAGATAAAACCCTATTCAAATTCGAGAAGAAAGAACATATCTTACTTGTTCAAATATATGTAGATGACATCATTTTCGGTTCAACTGATCCTAAGTTATGTGATAAATTTTCAAAACTAATGACTAACAAGTTTGAAATGAGCATGATGGGAGAATTAAGCTTCTTCCTAGGCCTTTAGGTTCGACAAATCGAAGGGGGAACATTCATTAACCAGTCTAAATACACAAAGGAATTACTTAAGAAATTTGGGATGGAAACATGCTCTCCTGCCTCCACTCCAATGAGTTCATCAATCAAGCTGGATAAAGATGATGACGGTCAGGGAGTAGACCTGAAAGCCTATCGTGGAATTATCGGTTCACTTCTTTACTTGACAGCAAGTCGACCGGACATATTGTTTGCAGTTGTAGTGTGTGGAAGATTCCAGGCTAATCCCAAACAATCTCACTACACAGCCGCCAAACGAATTTTGAAATATCTAAAGGGAACCCCGGAAGTCGGACTGTGGTATCCAAAGGACTCCAGTTTTAATCTAACAAGCTACTCTGATACAGATTATACAGGATGCAAAGTTGATAGAAAAAGTACTAGTGGAACTTGTCAATTTTTAGGAGATCGGCTCGTTTCATGGTACAGTAAGAAGCAAACATCGGTTTCTACGTCAACCGCAGAAGCTGAATACCTGGAAGCCGGAAGTTGTTGTGCTCAACTTCTATGGATCCAACAGCAACTAAGAGATTTCGATGTGCCGAAGAGTCTCCAATAATCTGTGACAACACAAGTTCCATAGCAATCACATGCAATCCGGTTCTACATTCAAGAACTAAGCATATTGATATAAGACATCATTTCATTCGAGAACATGTCCATCAGAAGCACATCCGGTTAGAATATGTATCAACCGACCAACAAGTTGCTGACATCTTCACAAAGCTCCTGCAGGAAGCTAAGTTTTCTTTCTTTAGAAATATTCTTGGTCTTGCCGATATGAATCAACTTATCTCTTAAAATCCTTAACCGAAATAACTGAAATATTCTATTTAAAAAGAAAAGTCGGTTCGGACAGACAAAACCAGTAGTTCTTCTTCAAATGTCGGAAAATGAAATTACCACTGTATTTATTGAAAAACCGCTTTGCCTCTCAGTTGCAGTAAACCGACCAGTTATTTAGTACTTAACTAAATAACTGCATCGGGACTAATAACTGATAACCAACCGGTTTGGATATACTTTACTTTGGAATATTTGTTTTTCCAACAAAATGGAATAACTAATTGTGTTTGGACGTATCTGCTCTGAAAAGATTCCTTTTCAAAACAAAGTAGTCATGCCTCAAAAGACGTGAAAATATGATATCTCTCACCGTCTAGGCCTATGACTCACATCTTAGGCTATAATCACACCCTATTCTGGTAAGACCTTTTATCCAACGGTTAATAAGATACAACGTGCATCATCCACCAGATAACACCATCAACTGCCTAATATATAAGTTAGATGAACATCAACACATAATCACACCTCTAAAATATTCTAAATCTCTTAGAAATCTCTCTCATCCCACTTGATCAAAAATGTCTCAAACTTCATTTCAAAACATCCTTCAGATTGAGTTTGACTCAGTTATGGGGACAAACCACTTCGAAATTTACAAAATGATCACATCGATTAAAAATTCTGGCCTACGGAATTTCCTTGATGACCGACACATCATATTTCCTGATATCGTTATAGAGTTCTTCCAAAACGCAAGAATCTTCCGCGGTACCCCCTTCTATGACACTCTCATCCAGTCCAAGGTGAGAGGTATTGTCTTTGAGTTCACCGAGAAAGACTTTGCTCGGTGCTATGACCTACCAAGAGATGGTTTCACCGACCTTACTCCCTCGGAGGAACAAAAGGCCGCAATGTTTCAGCATTTTTCTCGCTCTCCTCTTCCTGTTGATGATCACGGGGCACGATCCTCGTTGAGGGATGAATATTAACTGATCAACGATATCGTTGGTAAATCCATCCTTGGAAAGGATGTTACCAATGTCTTTCGTACCAAGTCTTTTGACATCATGACCGCCATCACAAATGAAGTTGCAGTTAACTGATCAATGTTGCTTTTTGACAACCTAATCTCGATGATCTCCACTCGTCACACCGGCTACATTCCCCAGATAAGCACTCTCCTCTTCGATCTCGGTGTTCCTCTATGTCCAGGCGTGGGATTAAGCCCACTTCAGATTATGACAGGAGATTCGGCCGACTCAATCTTCGACCGCTTCGAGAAGGCTTGGAAGAAGAAGCAGAGAGGCAACTCATCCTTTAGCCGCTAAGGCACCATCTCTTCGGACAACCGTTCATTTTGTTGCACGAGTCGGTTGTATATTTAGTTATCCTTTATCAGTTTTTTAATCTTCTGTAATAATTTCTCAACATCGGTTTTAATATTATCTACTTCTATTTTAACTACTTTTGACATTTTAAATTCTGATTGCATGGGAAACCACCTAAGACATTAAATTCAGTCGATTTCCAACTAGACTCTAAATCTCGGTTCCCATGACTTGTCAAAACTACCACTTCCCAAGAAATTTGTTTTGAAAACATAAATATTCCTCATACCTTAAAAGCATTGATAAGACATCTCATAAATAACAAAATCCTATAATTAATGTCCTTACGTTATCTTTCCATCCTATTTAAAAAGTCCCACACTTTTCTTTCAAAGATCACAATACATTTCGCAAGCTTTCGAAGAACACAACCTCTATCTCTCTAAGCACAATCTGAAAAATGTCTCATCCAACACTTCGAAACTTCCTATGTAATAACTTTGAATCGGTGCTCTCCTCTGATGATATTGAAACAAAGGAGATCCTTTTTGAATCACTCATCGACACCGGTCTTCGCGGATTTCTGGAAGAATCCGAATCCATTCTTCTTTTTGAGGTATTGGAGTTCTTTTTCAATGCTTCCATGCTTGACGATCTCATCGTCTCCATCATAAACGATAACACTATCATTCAAATCTCGGAAGACACAATCGCTGAAATGTTCAACCTCCCGACTGAGGCATTTTAAGATTTCCCACCTCGAGTGAATGGGACGCATGACGAATATGCTGACCTGTTCTCAATCTATGAAACACTGGTTCAAAACAACGGCCTCAAAGCCGACCTTAATCCTCACATCCAAATACTTCATGAGATCGTCAACCGATCCATTCTGTGTCAAGTTCCGAATCAGAACTATACCAAGAAGGCTTTCGATATGATGACTTACATTGTTAGTCCAACCCCCATCAATTGGGCCTCGGTTATTTTTGACAACCTGAAGACAATGGTTGAGACAAAGAGGAAGCTCGGCTACGCTCCTATACTAAGCCGAATCATTCGATCAATCGCCCTAAATCTTGGATCGGGATCACCGGTGAATCCGACGAATGTTCTCACCAAGGAATCGATGGAAGACAAGATGTTTAGGATTGTTAATAGGTTGTTTTACTAGGTTTTTTCTAGAACGATTACTTTATTTAACCGCTCATGCTTTTCCAACCAATGTAACATCGGTTCTATTTTCAGTATGTCAGTGTATTTCTATTATATAATTAAAAATCTTTGCCGATTAAATCATTACCTATCATCAAATCTTTACCGCTCAAAGTTACCGCCAATAGTTTTGGAGGGAAACTTTGGCGCCCTTTCCTGATTTGACAGTTCAAATCTTTCAATGCGTCGGTTCGCATTCTAAGACGCGTCCCACGCGGTCTATAAATACATAACATATCTCACAAATTCATTTTACGCCTTTTGCTCTCTCTCTCTTGCAATCACTCTAAAAATCCAAGCTTTCTATCAAACTCCTAACACTAAAATGGGTCGGGATTCCACTCTCTTTGTTCACATCGTGCAAGTCGATTTCGAAGATATTCGAAGCAATGGTTCGGAGGAAGCTCGACACGTCATAAAGTTAATCACAGCCTCGGGTCTGGAGAACTTCCTGAACGGTCCTTTCGTCATCTATCAGGATGCGGTGATGGAGTTCTTCACAAACGCTAAACTAAATGACGAAGTCATCTCAACGTCGGTTAGTGGACAAACCTTTGATCTCACAAAGGAACTGCTTGCTGAGGTTTTTCAACTACCAACGGAGGGTCGTGACTTCACCGAAGATGGGGATGAAGATGAAACTCTGGCGGTTTGTTGTGACATCTTCTACACCAACGAACCAGTGGCAGTATCCAGTAAGAAAGGCGACCTGAAACCTGAATACAGGCCGCTCTACGACATCATATCCAAATCAATTCAGGCAAGGGGAGGAAACTTCGATAGCCTCACCATTTTAAAGATTAAAATAATGGTCGGCATTGTCAAAGGAGAAAAGATTAACTGGGCCGAGGTAATCTTCTTCAACCTATGTGAGATGGTGGACCCTAATTCAAACCGATCTCAGGGATACGTTGTACAACTAGGGAAACTTAGAAACCGGGATGGATAATCAGCTATCCGGTCAGAATGAGTCCCCACGCAAAGAGCAACCGACAGAGTCTACTATATCTGAAGAAAGAATCAAGGCATGCCTCGAAGAATTTTCCGCGACACCATCGCACCGTGGCAGGCAAAGCTGGAGGAACGAACAGAATCATCTCACCGAATGATTGACTCTACGAACCAGCGACTCAGCTCAACGGATCAAAGGATTGCAACCCTTGAAGAGGGACATGCTCAAACCGACTATTCATTGAAAGCGGTTTCAGCACAACTTGAAGAATTGATCGCGGATAAGATGGCAGCCGACGAAGAACGAATCAAAGAGAATGATATGGCAGCTCTAAAGATTTAGGAAGAAGAAAATGAAAAACTGTGAGTTTTAAAGGAAAGAGAACAGGCGGATGCGAAAATGGCCAAACAGGTTGATGAAGAAGAGAATGCCGATCCGACACAGAAAGCAGCTACATCCTCCACTCCGGTTATCCACACAACACGAGCCGAAACGAAAAAGAGAAAACAAGACGAAAAGGCAGCGGCTAAAAGGGCTCAACCGTTGATGGACGACTCTGCTGAACCGACCGGTGTATCACCAGTCAACTTGGAACAATCGAATTCCGATGAACGTGAAGAAATTGTTCCACCGCTGCAAAAAAGAACGCGGGTTGCTCCAATCAATATAATGCCACTACAATCAATTCCTCCAAGTCCCATTCCTCACCAAACTCCAATTTATCAAGCACATTCTGCTCCACCAATACGGCCTTCACCAGCAACCGGTTACTCGGGCACACGAACATTCTCCTCAAGACCGGGCTTCGATCCGTGCAATCCAGGAAAAGGATTGATGTCTGAGTACCTCCGGGGAATTATATACAAGAAGGACAACAACAAGAACGATAAGAAGAGGGAATAAATTTCCACTCATTTATTTTATGTCTATTTTAGTTTATCCTATGTCTACTTTATCATATTTTCTATATATATAAAGTATTTTTGAAAAACCGGCCTATTTCTTACTTCTTGCATGGTTTTGAATATTTTAAGTAAAATAATCAAAAATGGAGAAATTGATAGATAAAATTTTTCTCAAAATTTTTCAAAGTCTAAATTTTTTACAAAATTTTCAAAGTCCTTTCTAAAATATTTTTCAAAACAACAAACTCTTTAAACGACCACCGGACGCATGGTTTTGAATATTTTAAGTAAAATAATCAAAAAGGGAGAAATTGTTAGATAAAATTGACCGGTTAATGAAGAACTTAACAAAACAAACTTATTGTGCATGAACGGTCAAGAACTTCAACCGGTCAAGAGATCAAGCCGAAAGCAATGACAAATCAAAAACCTGAAGCTATCCGGTTGAACTGAACAACCTGTTAACATGATCAGTTGGAATGAAATATCCAATCCAAATCCAAAGAACAAATCCAACGAGAAGACTATTTAAAGAAAGAAGTCAAATATATCAAATAAAGAACAATTTATAAATTGGTGCAAACAAACACTTTGGGCATATGCAGAAGATGACATCAAAGCCTCAGAATGTGATATTTCCATATTGATACAAGTCTGATGATACGTTGCAGGCTGCAGAATATTGCCTGAAAAACAATTACCATTATGGTATAAGTCAAAGGAGCAATCTCCCAGGTGCAGGCAACTGTCCAACCGACAATTGCTATAATCAAGCAAAGACAAATCAAACCGGTTTGCTCCATGCCTTGGAAGCCTAAACCGCATTTAATGCTATGCTGATCCACTACTCAACCAATTAGAGTCAAGGATTGCCCTGAAGGTATCCGTTGAAGAAATGTGACCGTTGGCACATTTCTCCTATAAAAGGAGAAGCTGAAGAAGCAAGAACAACAAGATTTTGAGATTGTTTAAGTTTTAAAAAGCCCTTATCTCTCTAAAAGATTGAAAGCTTAAGTGTGCATTTGTGAAGTGTATTACAATTTTTGTGAGAGTTGTAAGAGTGATTATCGAGCAGCAAATAAGACTCGATTGTGTATTGTGTGTGTGTATTCCTTAGTAAATATCCTTCTCGTGGTTTGAGAAGAAGGGGTGACGTAGGAGTTTTATCTCTGAATATCCATAAAACCTTTCTCGTGCTTTATTTTCTACCAGTTTCATATCCTAACTGACTTATATCATTCAAATCGTCCTACTAATCTTTAAACCGATATTCTCCAAATCCCATCTTTATTCATCCTGTGTGTGTTGCTTCAATCTGAAACAAACTAATTCCGCACTTGAACTCGGTTCAAGAGTTTGTAACAACTTGTGTAGTATTGAAACCGGTGTTAATTCTTAACCAAATTAGCGTCAACCGTTGAGTGTTGTCAGAGATTACCCTTTAGCCAGACCCCGGTCCACTATCGGCGATCTAGATCCTAACACAAATAAATAAATTTCAATATGTGGCTTATAAAAAGACTATTTATTTAATTAATTATTATCATATATCATTAAAATCATTAATGAAAATATAAAATTATTTTATTTCAATTTAAACATTATATATTAGTCAAATATTAATTTTGCTTTTAATAAATTAATAATACTTTAATAATTTTTTACTAATTATTTGATCAAGAAGTTTTCGATTTTCATAGTAAAAATTAAAAAGTTGATGTTACTCCAATCGACAATTACTAAATTAAACAACAAAACAAAAATAAAATAAAATTATTATTTCATATAAACATAACAATATTATTATATTTGTAAATAACCAACACAATTATCTGATATAATTAATAAAATAATAACATTTTGTTAATCTGTATTAGAAAATACCCAATTTGACCTTCTTTTAGACAAATAAGTGTTCAATTTGACCTTCTTATGACTATTTTAGAATATCATAAGTCCATGATGAAGATGTCGGCAACAAAGATCAAACCAAAAACAAAGAGGCATAATTCTTCCAAAACAAGTGCTGAAATTGAAAGAATCGATCAAGAAACATGATCGAATAATTCTAAAATAGCTAAGAAGGGTAAGAATGAATCGAAAATCAAAGAAAGGAAAAACATGAAGGCAAATAACTCAAGTTCTAAGAAGATTGCTGAAGTAAATCCCAAGGAAACCGTGACACCCGAGGCTAACCCTAAGACAATGAACCTAGGTGCGTTTTCTCCACTCGTTAATCTGGATCCATAAATTCCAATTGATAGCATTCAAAAGAGGAAAACTAGTACACAAGAGAAGAGCACGGAAGGGGATATTTTAAAGAAGATCGGAACAATTGAAGGCAACGGTTTTGTGGGAAATACAAGGGTTAGATGGACCGAAAAGAAGAAACAAGTCAGGAAAGATAGAATCCATGAAACAGTCATCTCCTCAGCTCCTCCTACTGTTGCAATTCCTGGCAAAGAAAATACTCGGGCTAATAACAAGGATTCTACTGCTGGTCCAATGCGGTCAATGAGGAAAAACGAAATAGCAAATTTGGTAGGACTAAGAAACTAGATGAAGAAGCTATTTTTCCAAATTAATAAACAAGAGATTATGATGCCCCAGAAAGAAATTATCAGTTGAATGCTCAGTTTAATAGTCACTATCTAAAGAATTGGAATCTCTTCAACAAAGACCAATATGATGAAGTGATCAAGTGGACAGTTGACGCCATGAAGGAAATTTCGAAATGTAATAAAACAAAGGTGTACACAATAATGAGCAACCCAAACAAAACCTGGTAAGAAGGAAAGGTGTGGAATGGAAATTCCATGAGCGATCTAGAAAAGGGAAAATTCCAGATAGACACATTATTACCAAAGGTAATTACACTTGATCATCCTCCATGGGATTGGCTTTGGGTTTTTCCTGCACAGCTTAGGTGGAAGGCGAAGAAGGCCCCCTTCCCGGGGGCCCGAGCCATCAGTGAGATACCACTCTAGAAGAGCTAGAATTCTAACTTTGTGCTAGGACCTACGGGCCAAGGGACAGTCTCAGGTAGACAGTTTCTATGGTTTGATCTCCCACCAGAAATTGAAGAAAATGCGTAAAGGCATGGGAGTTTGTCATAATTGGTGATTTTATGGGCAACATGAAGGCACAATTTGCTGAGGTTAAAAGAACGTTGATGGGTCAATGGGAATCCTCTGGTCTGAAAAGGATCACAATCAATGATCACGGATTCTATTTTCTATCCTTCAGAAATGGAAGCGAAATAAAGTCGATCATAGAGAGCGAGTATACTTTATCAGGGGAAAAAGATTCAAGTTGTACAAGTGGAACGAGAAACTTAATATTAATCATAGACCGCCTGAACTTGAACAAATCTAGGTAAATATCAAGAATGTTCCACCACACTTGTGCAACCCAATGGGTCTGGCCTATATTTCAAGCATTATAGACAAACCACTTATGTTTGACCCAGCAATGGAAGGCTACAAGCGTGCATCTGTGGCCAGAGTTAGTGTCGAAATCCATCCAAGTAGCTCTCTTCCAATCAAGCTTGAACTTAAAGATAAACTGGGAAATTTATTTGGCATTGGAGTACAATACGAATGGAAACCAAATCGATGTATATGGTGTAGCACTTTCACACACGCTACAAATAAATGTCCAGTCAATAATAATCTAAAATCGAAGGCCAATAACAACACTCAAGTAGGCCAATGACTCTAACTAGGCTCAGGTTGAGAGAAATGTGAACAAGTCTAAACTTAACAGCAATGAACACACTGAGGATAATAAGATGGGCAACCAAAAGCAAGAACAAATAAGGGTAAGGAAGAAAATAGGAAAAAGAATGAAGTGGGTAAGGGTACAAGCTGACCCTACTAACTTTGATCATATTGGTCATGTTCTGGTCACCGGTCCTAGGGATTCTGTTTTCTCAAGAATAGGTCTTGTTCAAAACGTCGGTCTTAGTCAGGGTATCGGTCCTAATAAATCTGGACATATACACACTGGTCCTAGAGCTTCTCATAAAGCTATTTTTCATAGCCATATTGACCATATTAAGCCCAGTCTTGGACTTGCTAATCATGAAACTACTCAAGCTACCAGACTTGCTACTACCAGTCCTGATGAAAAATGTGCAACCATTGCTGATCCCGACTATATTGGTCCTAATATTGGCACAAGTTCTATTATTGTGGATGATACTATTGTTGGTCCTAACTCCACCGGTCCCAATACTGATCAAAGAACTGGTCTTGATGCAACTACATGTCCTGGTTTCAAAGTTTCTAGAATTCAAAGATCTATGGGACGGGGAATACTTGGCCCATATTAAACAAGAAAAATTGGGTCTGAAGGCACTCCAATAGGTCGTGAGTTCACTCTTCTCAGTTCTAGGAATGCAAGTAGGAACCGAAAAAACAATGTCATAAAAATACAAAATAACCCGATCCTTGGGCTCAAAGCCACCTTTTGAGATGATGAACAGGAGAATCCTGAAAAAAGTAATAAAGAAACTCTTGAGAATGGACTGGGAAATTTTGGGTTTTGTGAAATCAAAAACTCAAGTGCAGAAGAAGACAATTTGGTCTTGAATAAGGTAGTGAGCCTTAGTTCTTAAGTAGGGCGAATTAAAATCGATAACAGACATGAATCTAGTAGTGAAGAGGTTCAAAGTCAGAAAAGACCTACTAAAGAAGAACAAGATGAAAATCGAAGACAAAGCAGAAAGATCCTAGATCCAGAAGCCACTAACTTTATCACGGGAGAAGATGAGATCTACATGAGGTAACCCTCACTCAATGGCAATAATATTCCATGTAATCAAACTGTAGCCATTGAGGATAGTGAGGCAAGTAATGCTTATAATTTCTCTAATGAAGAGGTCCATGATATTCTGGAAAGTCAGGATCCCAACACTTATATTCATTCATGAATATAGTGACATGGAACATAAGAGGACTCAATGACCCTCTAAAATGCAAAGAAATCAGGAGGATCATTGAGAATCAGAAGATCACTATTATGGGTATTCTTGAGACAAAAGTCAAAAGTCGGAACGTTAAGAAGGTTAGCAAACTGTGTATTGATAGTAGCTGGGAAATCATTCACAACTTAAATGATAAAACATACAGAATCTGGATTATTTGGGATAACAAAGTTGTTGAGGTCATGGCTCTCTTTTCGAATGATCAAGTAATCCAGGAGAAAGTCAAAGACAGAATCACAAAAATTGTGCTTAATCTTGCTATTGTCTATGGTAGAAATTCAAGCACGGGCAGAAGACTCCTCTAGAATTGTCTCAGAAATTGGATCGGTATTGATAAATCTTGGACTGTCCTCGGTGATTACAACGTAACCAAAAACGAATCTGATCGTAGCCCAGAATCTGAAATAACTCGGGATATGATTGACTTTAATGACTGCATCAGAGATATGGGTTGTATCGAGCCTACCAATTCTGGGAACTTCTTCACTTGGTCTTCTACGAGAGGGAATGAGCAAATTAGAAAAAGTAGAATTGACAGATGTCTGGTAAATGAGAACTGGATTAACCAATTTCCGAGAAGTCAACTTCACGTTCTGAATTCGGGTATACCTGATCACTCCCCGATTAAATTGTTTTGGGGAAAGGAAGAAATGTTCAAAAGACCCTTTAAAATTTTCAATTTCTAGATGGATAATGATAAATTAGAGGGTATTCTCGAAAGCGTATGGTCTACAGATGTCATATGTTCCAACATGTACATGGTTTCTGAGAAGCTTAAGCTCCTGAAGAATTATATCCAAAGTTTTGACAAAAAGAAGTTCAACAATATATCCAATAGTGTGCTGGCTGCTAGAGAAGAAATGGAAGAGGTTCAGAAAAAGTTATTAAGGGATGATAGTGATGAACAACTCAATGAAACATAAAGGTATGCGCTTGAAAACTTTAGAAAGCTGAGTCTGCTTGAAGAGAATTTTGTTAGACAGAAATCAAGACATAGATGGCTCTCGTTGGGTGACAAAAACACAGATTTCTTCTACAGAAAATGCAAGGCTAGAAACATGAGAAACAATGTGTACATGCTGAAGAATGATGATGGTGAATATATTCAGGGTCAAAAGGGTGTACAAGATCTGGTTATCAATTTCTATAAGCAGCTTATGGGTACAAGAAAGCAGCATCAACGTCACCTGAATACCTTGTATCAGATTATTGATAGGAAAATCTCTGCAGAAGATAGTCGCGAGTTGATAAGGGTGATCACGAAGGTTGAGGTTAAAGAAACTCTGTTTAGTATTGATGAGAATTAAAGCTCGGGTCCTGATGGGTTTAATGCACAGTTTTTCAAAGACAATTGGTCGGTTATGGGTAAAGATGTTACTGATGGGGTTCTGGAGTTTTGAAAAAGAGGAAGATGTTAAAGCAATGGAATACAGCGGTCCTAACATTGATCCCTAAAACTGCGGTACCTGAGAAAGTACAAGATTTCAGACCAATTTCCTACTGCATTGTGATTTATAAAATAATTTCAAAAATTATTTATAAACATTTTAAAAATGTAATAGGATAAATAATAAATCTTAATCAATCTGCATTCATCCCCGATAGGAAAATCTCTCATGATATTCTTCTCATGCAGAGCCTATTAAAAGGCGGGAAAAAGAAAAATATCTCCGATAGTGACTTTCAAAATAGATATCAAGAAAGCTTTTGACTCTGTTAGATGGGAATCCATTCGAGACTTTCTAGTTGTTTCTTCTTTTCCTATGATTTTTATTGATTGGATTATGCAATGTATTTTATCATCCTGCTTTGTTGTTAGCGTCAATGGAGTCCTCGGAGGCTATTTCAAGGGTGAAAACGGGGTAAGGCAAGGGGACCCCCTCTTTTCTTACCTTTTCGTAGCTATCATGGAGATATTTGAGAGCATCTTCGCGATGTTCCGAAAGAATAGTCCATACATCTTTCACCCATTTTGTGAGGTAGAGGAGGTAACACATTTATGCTTTGCTGACGATTTGTTCATTCTAGTAGACGTTGATTCTATTAAAACTATTAGGGCTGCACTAACGTTCTTTTCTAGGGTAACAGGTTTAACTATTTATGAAAGCAAAAGTGTGGCATTTTATGGAGGCGTGAAGGATGAAACAAAGCAGGACAACTTCAACATCATGGGCATCAAGGAAGACAACTTTCCCATAAGATACTTAGGAATTCCGTTAACTGCGAAGCAGATCGAGATCTCACACTACAAGCCACTAATTGACAAGGTAAAAAACATTATATCTGGATGGCCAGCGAAAAAACTTTCTTATGCAGGGAGGATCGAACTTATCAAAACTGTGGTTATGGGCATAGTTGCCTACTGGGCGCAAAAAATGGTCATTCCGAAGAAGGTAATGAAGGAACTCAACACGCTGATGATAAACTTTATCTATGGCAATAGCGGAAGAGGAAGAAAGAAAGTCAAATGGACCACTCTCTGCAAACTGAAGGACGAGGGAGGCATCGACTTGAAGAACTGTATCGAGTGGAACAAGGCTCTAACTTTCAAGCATCTGTGGGCTTTGGAGCGCAATCAGGAGTCACTATGGGTGCATATGAGGTTTATGAAACACGAAACCAGCATCTGGACCTGCAAAATTCACGAAGGTATGAGCTGGTCTCTAAAAACAATGCTTAAACAAAGAAGCGATATTGCAGATCTTTATGACAACCGACTAGGGGACGGGAAAGGCACTCTATTCTGACATGACCCCTAGTTCGAAAACCAGCCTATCATCGACAATGAGGAGTTTCAAAATACCCGTATCAGAAGGGACTAAGCAAAAGCAAAAATCAGAGACATCGAAGATGGGAATTGGAACTTACTCTTGAGAAGAAATCCAGAAGGAAAGAGCATACTTAATCATATAAGTAACATACAAATACATGACAGAGCGGATATTTATGAATAGAAAGCTGAGGACAATGGGAATCTGGTATTGAAGAAAATATGGGAGGTAATCCGGGAAAAAGCGTAGAAAGTAGAATGGGCTCCTCTTGTATGGTCAATGAATATTATCCCTCGACACCAGTTCATCCTATGGCTGACGTTCTGGGAAAGACTCAGCACACGTGATCGTATCAGCAAGTATATGAGCATCCCGGACGCGAGCTGTCTCCTATGCATAAGAAATGAAGAAACCATAGATCACCTATTCGGGAGCTGCTATATTGCTTCGGAACTTTAGGACAAATTCTATAAAAGCCTAGAACTGATCAGTTTCCCGAGCGAATGGAATAAAATCAAAGAAGCAGCACTACTCAAAGCCAATGGAAATAGATTTGCAACAAGCGTGTTCAAGTGCGGCTTTGGAGCAGTGGTGTATAACATTTGGCAAAAACGGAATGCAAGGGCTTATGGCAGAACCCGTAGGAGCATTGACGAGTTATGGAAAGAAATTGTATCGGATTGCAGCGCCCTCGCGGAAACGTGGAGAATAATTCCAAGCACGGAACAGAAATGGAATATCTACATGAACTGAAATTTACTGTTTTTTAAACTCACTAGAATTGAAAGCATTGTAAACAGATAATTCATTTACGTTTTTAGCTTTTTAGCTTTTATTCAGAATGTTACGACTTCAAAATCATTCTAGGCCTGTCTAGAATGATCTCTTAAACTCATGGTTTTTTTCCCGTTTTTGGGAATTTTTAATGAAATGACACTACGTCGTTTTTCCAAAAAAAATACGTTTAACACGTTTTCAACATTTTTGGCACGTTTAACATATTTTTCACATTTTGGCACGTTTAACACGTTTTCACGTTTTAGACACGTTTAACACGTTTTGACTCATTTAATACGGTTTTGGCACATTTAACATACTTGACAAGTTTTAACACGTTTAACACATTTTGGCACATTTAACACGTTTTGACATGTTTAACAGGCCATTTAACATGTTTTTTAGTACGTTGATTTTCATTACAGTCGAACACATTTTTGGCATGTTTAACACGTTTTTGACGTGTTTAACACGTTTTTGATATGTTTAACACGTTCAACATGTTTTTTACACATTAAACATGTTTTCCACGTTTTTGGCACCTTTAAACACGCTTTTCACACTTAAAACACATTTTCACACATTTAACATGTTTTCACGTTTTTGGCATATTTAACACGTTTTTGACATTTTTAATACGTTTAATATGTTTTCACATGTTTTGATAAGTTTAACACGTTTTTCATGTTTCGGCACGTTTAACACGTTTTTGACATGTTTAACATGTATTTCACATGTTTGACACGTTTAACACATTTTTGGCACGTTTTACACATTTTGGCATGTTTAACACGTTTTTAACATGCTTAACTTATTTAACATGTTTTTTAATATGCTTAACATGTTTAATATGTTTTTGGTACGTTTAACATGATTTGATAAGTTTAACAAATTTTGGCACGTTTAACACGTTTTTAGAATATTTAACACATGTTTCACATATTTAACATGTTTTAAACATATCACAAGTATGTTAAACGGGCCAAAACGTATTAAACATGTCAAAATGTGGTAAATGTGACAAAATTTATCAAACGTGTTACATGTGTCAAAAATGTGTTAAACATACCAAAACATGTTAAACGTGCCAAAAACGTGAAAAACGTGTTAAACGTGTCAAAAACGTATTTAACGTGCCAAAAACATGTTTAATGTGTTAAAACGTGAAAATGTGTTAAACATATCAAAAATGTGTTGAACGTGCTAAATAAGTGAAAAACTTGTTAAACGTGCCAAAACGTTCCAAAAAGTGTTAAACATGTGAAAATGTGTTAAACGTGTTAAAAATGTGTCAAACGTGTCAAAAACGTAAAAATATGTGAAACATGTCAACAACGTGTTAAACATGCCAAAAACATGATAAACGTGTTTATTGTGTTAAAAACATTTTAAACGTGTTAAAAATATGAAAATGTGTCAAAACGTGTTAAAAGTGCCAAATATGTGAAAAACTTGTTAAACATGCTAAGATATGAAAATGTGTTAAATGTGTCAAAAATGTGGTAAACGTGTTAAAAACGTAAAAGAACGTGTTAAACGTGTCAAAAACATGTTAAACATGCCAAAAACATGATAAACATGTTTAATGTGTTAAAAACGTGTTAAACGTGTCAAAAACATGAAAACGTGTTAAACGTGTCAAAACGTGTTAAACGTGCCAAATATGTGAAAAACTTGTTAAACGTGCCAAAACGTGCAAAATGTGCCAAAATGTGAAAAACGTGTTAAACGTGTCAAAAACGTGAAGATCATGTTAAACGTGTTAAACGTGTCAAGGACGTGAAAAACATATTAAATGTGTAAAAAATTTTGTTAAACGTATTAAACGTGCCAAAAACATGAAAACATGTTAAACATGTTAAAAACGTGTTAAACGTGATAAACGTGTGAAAAACATGTTAAATATGTCAAAAACGTGAAAAACGTGTTAATTTGGAATTATAATTCCGACCTAAAAAGATTGAAATTGAGAACTATCAAATTACACTATATTAAATTCCATTGGAATTCTAATTCCAATTCCAAATTCAATTCTTAATATTAAAGTGTCTAAAAACATAAGAATTGGAATTGGACCCTCCAATTCCAATTCCAGGTTATCAAACAAACCCTTAGTTTTTCCAAAAAAAAATAATAATTACTTTTAACCTTTGTTTTTTTGGTAAGAAAGAATGATATTGCTGCCATCACTATTAAAATGTCATTATAAAGTATAGTATGTTTAAAATGATATTCCAATTATCCAATCAAATGCCCTTTACAAACATTTTGCCTCTCATGTTTACTTCTCAAGGAAAATATTGAATTTGAAAATAGGAATGCAGTTAATATGGATTTTCCAAACACATCTCTAGAATCTCTTCTCACCAATACAAGATTGAACCACATTGAATTTGGTAGACTATACATGCTATAGTTGTTTTAGCAGATTGAAGTTTTTCAAAGTTGAAATTTCTAAAAGCTTACAATTACAAAAGTACCACGTCGTCACAAGAGAGACTAAATGGATTGATTATTTAAAATTAGTATTTAAGTTTCTATGGATTCCCTTTTATCAAGGTAAGAAAATGAGCATATGGCATGAACTCCAGACTTGGTTGCTTTTAAAGTTCCAAAATGCTTCTTCTATCATTGACAGGTTGCAATAAAGGATATAATTAAAGCCAACCTTAGATGGGTTACAAAGTCTTCATGAAATGAATCAAGCAGAGTAAGTTATGCTGTTTGGTTCCTTAATCATATACATATTCTTTAAGTGAGTTAGTCTCTCAAATCCATCTCGACATCATAGAAGCCCATCACCACATAAGGCATTCTTGAGCAACGGCCAAGAAGTTAAGCCAAATATTATCAAAACAATAACCGGGAAAGTGATCCGACTTATTCAAGTCTGGATCCCAAAGGGACTAATCAACCATGGACCCAACTAAATGTGGGTACCAAAAAGGTGTAAATAATTGTTTGTTGCAGGTTAGGAGGAGCAACCGGTTAAAGAATTCTGAATGGTACTTGGACAGTGGATGCTCAAGGCACATGACCGGAAACAAGGAGCTACTGACCGACATCAAGTATGAAACCGGAGCATTCATCACATTCGGGGATAACTCAAAAGGTAAAACCGTGGGCAAGGGTAAGATTGTCCATGGTGAACTATCCATAAATAATGTGCTATTAGTAGAAAAACTAAGCTTTAATTTACTAAGCATAAGCCAAATGTGTGATGTGGGCTACAAAGTTGAATTTCATAAAAACTCATGCTTAGTCAAAAATCAAAATAATGACACTTTGCTAACCGGTAACCGGATAGGAAACATTTACAAAGTAAATTGGAAAACTGATTTCGAAAAACCTGTGTGTATGATAGCCGGAAATGATCCAAACTGGCTTTGGCATAAACGGTTAAACCACTTGAATTTCAAAACAATTAATTTCATTTGCTCCAAAGAACTAGTTCACGGTTTTCCAAAAGTTAAGTTTTCAAAAGATAAAGTATGTGCTGCATGTCAAATGGGGAAACAAGTAAAATCATCTTTCAAAAATAAAGGAAATTATCAATCTGAAAGATGTTTAGAACTTTTGCATATGGATCTGTTTGGTCCGGTTAAAGTAACCAGTTTAGGAGGCATGCATTATACTATGGTGGTTATTGATGATTACTCCAAATTTACTTGGGTTACTTTCCTAGCTACTAAGAATCAAGCAACTCCAAACTTGATTAAACTGATTTTGAGAATACAAAATGAAAAATCTATTAAAGTAAACAAAATCAGAAGTGATAGAGGAACTGAGTTTATAAACAGTAATTTAACTACTTTTCTTGATGATTCCGGTATTAGGCACGAGTTGTCTAGTGCCAGAACTCCTCAACAAAATGGCCTGGCTGAGAGAAGAAACCGAACTCTCAAGGAAGCCGCAAGGTCAATGATAGCCGATTCGGGTATCGCTCAAAAGTTTTGGGCTGAAGCCATCAATACCGCTTGCTATACGCAAAATCGATCTTTAGTAACTAAACGGTTTTCGAAAACTCCTTTTGAAATTTATTTTGATCAAGTTCCAAGCGTACGGTATTTTCGAATTTTTGGTAGTAAATGCTTTGTTCACAATAACGGCAAGAAGTACTTGACCGCTTTTGATGCTAAATCCGATGAGGGAATAATGTTGGGATATTCAACTGTGAGTAAAGCCTACAGAATATACAATACTAGGACTTTAACAGTTGAAGAAACCGCACACGTTGTTTTTGATGAATCGGTTGAGCGAAACACTGCATTACCCTTCGACCTTCACAACAGAATGGAAAATTTCAATATCTATTCTGATGATGAAGATGAGGTTCCGGTTTTTAGACGCTTTGTCAAGGACCAAGCGGTTGATGTTGAAATTCAGCCTGATCAAGCTGCTTTACCGCAGAAAGTTGACGCTTCAGTTTCTACTGAAGAAATCGGTCGGTCTGACTCTGTTCAACCTACCGATCAGTCTAACCTTGATCAGCCAACCGAAAGCTTGGTAGACACGTCTCGGATTAACCTCAGAAGGAACAAAAATCATCCTCTTGAACTAGTAATAGGTAACATATCCTCACCCGTCCGAACTAGGCAACAAAATTTGGATCACTATGGAAACTCTGCTTTCATATCACAAATTGAGCCGAAAAAGGTGGATGAAGCACTGTCAGATCCAGATTGGATCTTGGCAATGCAAGAGGAATTAAACGAGTTTGAGAGAAATAAAGTCTGGTACCTAGTCCCTAGACCGAAAAACAAACCGGTTATAGGCACACGATGGGTATTCAGAAATAAACTCAATGAAGACGGTTTAGTTACGAGGAACAAAGCCCGGTTAGTGGTTCAAGGCTATAAGCAGGAAGAAGGCATTGATTTTGAAGAATCATTCGCCCCTGTAGCTAGACTTGAGGCCATTAGAATATTCTTAGCATATGCAGCTTTCAAAAATTTCAAAGTTTATCAAATGGATGTAAAAAGCGCTTTTTCTAAACGGTAAAGTAAATGAAGAGGTGTATGTTAACCAACCTCCAGGCTTTAAAAATCCAGAACATGAAAATCACGTTTACCGGCTGAATAAAGCCCTTTACGGTTTGAAACAAGCTCCAAGAGCTTGGTATGATACCTTGACACAATTCCTATTTGATCGCAAATTCACAATAGGTTCGGTAGATAAAACCCTTTTCAAATTTGAAAGAAAGGAACAAATTTTACTTGTTCAGATTTATGTTGATGACATCATATTCGGATCAACCGATCCAAAATTATGTGTCAAATTTTCGAAAATGATGACTGATAGATTTCAAATAAGTATGATGGGGGAAATGAGTTTCTTTCTAGGACTTCAGGTCAAGCAGATTGAAGCCGGAATCTTTATAAGCCAACCAAAGTATACAGCCGAACTGCTGAAGAGATTTGGGATGGATACCTGTGCCGAAGCGGCTACGCCAATGAGTCCTTCCGTGAAGCTGGACAAAGATGATGATGGTCAAGCCGTTGACATCACAGCATATCGAGGAATGATCGGATCGCTACTATATCTCACGGCAAGCCGACCTGATATTCTGTTTGCGGTTGGAGTGTGCGGAAGGTTCCAAGCAAATCCAAAGCAATCTCATTATACGGCGGCTAAAAGAATTCTAAAATATTTGAAGGGAACTCAAGAAGTGGGACTTTGGTACCCAAAAGATTCGAGCTTCAATCTAATAAGCTACTCAGATGCCGATTACGCGGGGTGCAAAATCGATAGAAAGAGTACAAGTGGAACCTGTCAGTTTCTGGGTGACCGGTTAGTCACTTGGAGCAGCAAGAAACAAACATCCGTTGCAACTTCAACCGCAGAGGGGGAGTACCTAGCGGCTGGAAGCTGCTGTGCACAACTCCTCTGGATCCAACAGCAACTCAGGGATTTCGGAATAGAAGCAAAGGAGTCTCCAATCTTTTGTGACAACACCAGCGCCATAGCGATCACATACAATCCGGTGTTGCACTAAAGAACAAAGCATATTGACATCCGACACCATTTCATCCGGGAGCATGTTCAGGAGAAACACATCCGGCTGGAATATGTGTCGACCGAGCAACAAGTAGCGGACATCTTCACGAAACCGCTACAGGAAGCTAAGTTTTCACACTTTCGAAATATCTTGGGTCTTACCAATCTTAATCAATTAATATAATCATCATGCATGCTTGTATATAAAACCGGGATATGTGTTCAGGGAGAACCTAAAGCTTCTCAAACCGTATTCAAATAGGCCATTAATAAATCAAACATGCTAACCGGGAGGAAGTCTCCGGTTATGCCCGACTACTTCATAAATTCAAATCAAATGTATGTCTACTATCCGGTTGAAATAACTGGGCTGAAGTGGATAAAACAAGTCCAAAGGTGAACAACTGTTGATATCAATCAACTGTTTTTCATAAATGGAAATATCCTACTAAAACCGGTCATGGGAAACCGCTTAGTACATATGCACTCTAGTCTGATGAAATGAACCTTTCCGGTTAACCTGAGATGACTGACTGAGTTTTCGTGCATGTTTTGAAAAATGAAGCCTGTAATTAATTAAAACAAGTCTACCACAATCGAGATGATGACATGTGTCCATCATCAAGAGAGGGAGACTCACATCTTGTCAATAGATATTTTTCATCATTGCTATCTTAGTAATAATTAGATTTACCTTGGAAATAACCATTAGTTACTTCAACAAGTTAAGTCTATTAAATAGCTGATGACATCATCAGGCATGCTTAACCTCATTAATGACCAAGCCGAATCCCCGGGCTATATAAACCATCCTTAATCCTTTTCAAAACATCACAAGTTCACTATTCACAAATATCATTCTTGAGATAAAATCCTCTCTCTCTCAAAAACATGAATACCAACTCTTTAGCCAAGAAAATCCTATTGGCAGATTTTGAATCAATCTACCAATATGAGGATCATGAAGTAAAGGAAATGTTCTTAGCCATAGAAAGGAGTGGGCTAAGAAGTTTTCTTGAAAACAGGTTCATCATCGACTACCTTGTAGTCGAAGAACTGTTTGAAACCGCGAAAGAGGTGCATCGAGATATACTCGTTGCACAGGTTTACGGTCAAAAATTCCTATTCAGCGAGACGGATTTCGCTGTATACTGCGGCTTACCCAATGAAGGGGTAACCGACCTAACTTATTCTCCGGTGACAATGGAAGAAATGTGTCGCCGGTTCTCTGGATCTGACATCCCGGTTAAACCCTGGGGTGCTAAGAGTCAACTTTCTCACAAGTACCAGATTCTCTGCGAGATTCTGGGAAAATCTGTCTTGTGCAGAGAGAAGAGTTACTACTACACCCAAAGGGTTTTCGAGATGATGATCGCCGTAACGGTTGGGACACCGGTTAACTGGTCCTGGATCATCTTCAGTAACCTGAAGAAGATGCTTCTCTCCAACAAAACCGGCTACGATCCTCAGCTGAGCGGTTTCTGTGCAAGTCTGGACATCCACTCCGGAGCTTTCGTCACTCTTCACCCAAGGCACGTGCTCACCAAAGAACGAGTACAAGAGATGATCGACCGGTGGGAAGCGGTTAAAGCCAGAAGAATTCAAGCGGCTGAGGCTTCAAATGCTCAAGCGGCTGAGTCATCAAATGTCTAAACCTGTCCTTCACTTTTTCTTTTATCCTTTTTTACAAAACCGGTACTCTTGCTGTCATATCGGTTACGTACTCCAATTAATGAATCAGATTTCTTTCCTTTCCAAGTCAAAATCTAAAATATTCAATGCGTCGTATCAAAAATAAATCGTATCACTCTTGGAAACATAAATCCTCATTATCAAAGAGCATGCCTGACTTGATTTGACAAGACTTGCTTTTATTCTCTTGGAAAATCACAAAAACATTAATGACTAAGAATAAACGGCTAGATTTTTCAAATCCTCTCATTAAATGCTCTCATTCATTCCAGGCTATAAAAAGGGACTCAACTTCCATTTTTCAAAACACGCCTTCAAGCATTCTTCTCTCTAAAAACTCGGAAGCTCAAGAGCTCTCTCAAACTTTTCTTCACTACTCATCGCCATGTCTGCCGAGATAAGAAACACTTTGATCATTGACTTTGAGGATATCAAACACAGTTCCTACTATGACTGCATTTTTCAGCATGTCATAGAGTCTGGCCTGCAAGGCTTTCTCAAGGGTTCGGACCTCATCCTCGTGGAGGAGGTGTGCGAATTCTACAACAACGGTCATGTTTTGGATGATGGCAGCATTCGCACCATCATCGACGGTCAGTTCCTCCAGTTTTCTGAGGAGGAATTCGCCACCTTCTTTCACCTTCCAACGGAAGGTTTCTCCGATTTTCCGACGCCGTATTTACCGGCTAAGGAAACCTTTTTCAAGATCTTCTCTTCTTCATACACTCCTGTTAAGGATTTTGGGAAGAAAGAAGATCTCGCTCCTCACTACCAAGTCTTTCACAATTTGGTCCAAAGGTCTATCATAGGCCGAATGCCCAATCAGAACTACAGCCGGGAGGCATTCGACATTATGATAGCCATCATCCGCAACTCCGCCATCAACTGGGCATCCTATCTTTTCAATAAGATGAAGCAGCTTATGACCGGTAAAAGAGGAAGGATCAGCTACGCTCCTCAGATCACCCGGTTTCTCATGTCCAAGCGTCGCAACCTTGGAAAAGGTGTTCCGGTTGGATCCTTCAACACCATCACAATAGACATGATCTATAGATGTGTGTCAAGAATTGAGGAACGGTTTCCTCAAAACACCATGGAGAAATGGTATGAAAGGAGGTTGGAAGGAGGATGGTTCACTGAATAATTCTCTTTCTTTTTGTTTTCTTTCCGGTTTCTGGTCATTTTGTTGTACGACCAGAACCGCTCCTATGTTAATCATTTCCTTTCCCGTATTAATGAAATATTTCAATCCTTAAAAGTCTCCGGTTTTCCTTTGTCTTATCATTCCTTCCGGTTTTTCAAATCTATACAAAATGTTAAAGTTAACCTAAAACTTCTGGTTAACACGATTTCAAGAGAAACCGGACTCTCAAACAAAAATGAAAGTTTGAAAAATCTTAAACCGGCCACAGTTTTACCTCTCAAAATTTACCGCCCACTGAAATCCCGCTTTTACCGCCGAAAGTTACAGCAGTAACTTTTTGGAGGGAAAGTTGGCGCCAAAACATCAAATTGACGGTTCATCTTCAAAACCGCTTGGAACCGCCATCTATATAAACTCAAATCAGCCCATTCAACACATGTGTTTTCTCTCTCTAAAAATTTCCAGAACTTCAAAGCTTTCCTCTCTCCGATCATCATCGTTCTTCATCTTTTCGTTTCCAAAACATCATGGATCTAGGCAAAGCTCCATTTCAATGGATGTTACAAGTAGATTTCGCAGATATTGACGAGCATGCTGACGATAAGAACAAGGCTGTTCTTCAACTCCTTCGAGAATCTGGGTTGGAAAAGTTCCTGTCTGGTCCGCTTATAATCCATCCGGCGGCGGTAACGGAATTCTTGGCGACGGCGACGCTGTCGAAGAGGAAGATCTCGGCGACTGTTAACGGGAGGGCTGTTCTCATCACCGAAGAAATTTTTGCGGAAGCCCTTGGTCTGCCCAACACAGGTTCGGACCTAAAGATTGACTTAACCGAGGCAGAATCAAATGCTGCTCGGTTGGTGGTATCTTTCTCAGGTCAGGATCTGGTGATCCACAGCAGCCGGAAGATCAAGCTCAAACCGGAATATAGATGGTTGGTGACCGTCATCGCCAAATCAATTCAAGGAAAGGGAGGTAATTTCGACAACCTCACAAAATTTAAACTTAGAATGCTGTTAGCTATTGTCCGCGGTGACAAGGTAGACTGGGGGTACGTCATATACGAAGAGTTCTGCCAAATGGTGATAAAGAAAGATGGTCGGGTGCAGGCCTATGCTATGCAAATCGTCAAAATTCTTGAGTTCCTTAATGTGGAACTAGGTGAAGGCATATCGCTTCCGATCTCCAACATTCTTGACTCTGAGTCAATGATCGAAAAACCGGAGAAGACTATCAAACCTAAAATCTCAAAGACTAAATCCTCTAAGGGAGCCAGTTCATCGGTTCCAGTTGAGGAAGAAACCAGACAGAAGAAACCGTCAAGAAAAGCGGTTGAAGCAGAAGTACCACCAGAACCAAAAAGGAGGAAGAAGGTAGCCGCAAAGAAGAGTTCAAAGAAACCGGCGGACTCCGAGAAAACGCTTTCCTCGGACAATCCACCAGAAAGAACCGCAGATGTTTTTCAGCCCATCCCACTCAACACCGTCATTCCCGTTCCCATTCCATCCCATTCTCCAAAGCAAATCGAATCTTCGGGGAGCAAGGAGAACAAGTCAGTTTCCAAGGAGGAAGCAGAGGTAAATGTTCACTCTGCAACCTCAAGTCACCTAGTAAACAAGCGGAAGAGGTTATAGCCACTGTGGGCTTAAATACCTCGGAAGCAATTCAGAATGTGGCCCAAGAGATCACAAGAGAGACCGAAGAGGACGATGTTTCAAGTCGTCGAAAGCCAGATGATCAGGTTGAAGTACCTGATTAGACAGAAGCACAACCGGTCGATGAGACGACCAAATCAACAGAAATTGCACCTCCGGTTCAGGAGGAAAATATTGAAGAAAGGAGGAAAGATGGTCTCAGAAAATCAACCAGCATCAACACCTGAAGGTTCCACTCAGGTAGATAAAGGCAAAGGAATTCTCATTGAAGAAACAACGGCAACCGGAACAGGCACGATGCAAACCGATCCTCAATATGAAGACATAACCGGGGACGAGATTCCATACACCATAGAGCAAGAAAATGACATTTTCGAGGAGCTTATTCAAGACATGAACAAAGGGGCAAGTGATGCGCTAGCGCCATACATCTTATGGGTGAAGCTCCGATGCGAAACCAAGTTAGCCGACATGCTTCCAGGTTTTAGTGGGAACAAACAATGGGACAAGCTCATCCAACTGGAAGAAAGGGCTCTTAACCTAGCTAACACCAACCTAATCCAACCGGCGTTTAACAAAGCTCCGGTAATCCTTGAAAATGCTCGGTTACAGGCTGTTGAAAATGCTTTTCAAGAAACCAAAGGAAAGACGCTAAACCCGATCGAAATGAGAATGGCCGAACGATTTCTTGGGGTACGTGAACAGCTTGTGCGAAATCTTGATCGTCTTGACTTGCAGTGGTGGAAAAGTTGCCAACGTCAATTCAACAATGCTGAATTATATCAAAGTAAGCCTTTCTTTATAAGTGGTGAGACATCCGAACCTCTGAAAACTTGGAACAAGAAGCCTCTCAACTGGTCAAATTTCTGGAAATAGATCAAATCAAGCAAGCGATGGCTGAAACGGTTGACTCTTGCATTGGAAAGTTCAAAGCTGTAACCGACGAAAGAATTGCAGTGGCTGAAGATAAACTGTCAAACTCTCTACAAACCATGATGGACACGACCATGCAGACAACAGTAAAAGCCATGATTGCCGAGTCCGTCAAAACCGCAACCGCTCCTTTAGTTGACATGCTGCAGGCAATGGCTATTCAAATCGGGGAAATGTCCAAGGTTCAAGTCACCACAACTCTGACGCAAATCGAAAAGGATGCTGAAACCGCAAAGAAAATGCAAGAGGAAGAGATCGAAAGGGAACGGATACAAAAGGAAATTGAAGATAAAGACTATGAGCTTGCCCAACAATGCAACGAGGAGGAGTAGGCCAACGTCCAGGATCTTTCATTGGCTCAACCGTCCCACTCCATGAATACAAGGAACAAGAAGAAGCGAAGTGCCGTTAAGAATGTGATGAAACGGGCAGAACAGAAAACAGCCTTACCAGTCGTGATAAATGCACAACCGCTTGATGAGGAAGAAGAAGAAGATTCGGAGGAACTCAATCAACGGAAGAGAAGGACGACCGGAGAATCCACAACAACTCCAAGCTTCAGACCTTCAAACACTCCACAGCCTCCACCACCAAAGCCAATTTGTGCCAACTTCAATCTCAAGAATAAAGGTACCGGTCATTCAAGTGTATGGGCCGGTGTGCTGATCGATGCCGAAAGACGTGCTAGAGAACACAGAGCAAGGCAAGAAGAAGAAAGAAGACGGTTGGAGAAGGAGCAGGAAAAGGAGCAACACAAGGGGGGATCATCCAAGCCCTAAACCTCTTTATTTCTTTACTTTGAACAATTATGCTTTATTCTGTTTCAGAAACTTGGTTACTCTGTTCTTTCTAATAGGTTCTAAAATATTTCTCTCAAAAACAATCAAACTCATGTTTTTAAACCGGCCATACATTACGATGGGCTTCTATGATGTCGAGTTTTATTTGTTTTACTTGGTTTCCGGTTGGCTTTCCTTCTCTCAGGATGAAGCCATTTTTCAGATTCGTTAGGACCTACATACTTAAGCGTTTCTTCCGGTTTTAGGTTATTTTTGGTTTGTGAACTTTTGACAAATTTTATAAATGGAAGATTATTTTTCGTTAGTTTCATCCCGTTGGATTGTTTTGTTTCATTTTGTTTACTTGGTTCATAGGCGATACCATATCTACACTTCGGATGTCTTTTATAGTTACACATTTGTTTCACTGCTTGACGTGATCTCTCCCACGCAGCCGTGACGTACATTGCTCGTACATCGGTTTCGGTTACCGGTTGAACTGTCTTCTCATTATCGGAGAATAGTTCATCCGGTTCGTACGTTTCGATTTCACATGTTTTATCATATACAGATTCTGTTTGTTCGGTTTTAGGTTCTACAGGGGTTGGTATATACGCAGATATATTTCTGAACTCAGCAACCATTTGGTTGAGTGCAGAAACTAGATCTTCTTTAGTAAACTCATCAGAAGAGAAATCAAATACCTCTTCGTCGTTTGCCATGAAGCAGGTTACTTTCTCTTCACCATCTTCATTATCGGAGTATGCCCACTCGCTTCCACCGTCAGATGCAATGAGTGCTTTTTGAATCTCCTTTCCTTCATCAGCATGTTGATCATCTCCTCTTCGGTAGTCATTTCGTTGGTTATTGTTGTTTCCCCGATAATTGTTTCCTTGATAGTTGTTTCCCTGATACCGGTTGCTTTGATAGTTATTCCCTTGATAATTATTTCCTTGATAATTTCCTTCCGGTTTTCTATCGTCTCTTCTTGGTTTTCTACATTCTGACCTGAAATGTCCAAAACCATCACAGTTATAACATCTCTTGTTTGATTTATCTATATAGTTATAATTAAAATCATTATTAGATGGTGGCTGGTTCTTCTTCATGAATTTCCCGAATTTCTGGGCTAGCATCGCCATCACATCGTCGGTTATTTGATCGGTGTTTTTGACTGGAGCCGGTGCGATTGATACTGGAGCCGCCGGTTCCACCGATGTGACCAAAGCTCTTGTTGCGGTTGATGTAGATGCTTCATCTTCGATCCGAGACTTGATCTCGAATTCGTAGGCTTTCAAGTCCTCAAACACATCATGCAACTTCATCTGCCCAAGGGTGCTTGATTCCCTCATCACCATGGTCTTGATATCCCACGTGCTTGGCAAAGATCTTAGAGCTTTGATGATCACTTCTCGGTTGTCATACTTCTTTCCGAGTGTCTGAAGCTCGTTTACTACGCTGGTGAACCGGTTGCTGAATTCCTTCATATTTTCTCCCGGTTTCATCCTTATGTTTTCATACTTCTGCGTAGCCACCAAGATTTTGTTCTCCTTGGTTCTTTCATTTCCCTCGTGGATCTGAATAATCGTTTCCCAGGCTTCCTTTGCATTTTCGCACTCTGATATTTTGTTCAACGTGTTGTTATCTATAGCTTTATAGATATGCCTCATGCAATGGTTGTCCAGGTTGCTTCTTCTCCGATCTTCACTCGTCCACTGGCTTTCCTCCTTGTTGATCTTGATCGGTCCCTCTTTCAGGACTCGGCTCATCTCATCATCTAACGTAATCAGATGTAGATACATCTGTTTCTTCCAACTGCTAAATGCTTCGCTGTTTAGCATTGGCGGCTTGTCGCTGTGGGTCATGCTTCCCATCTTCTTAGGTTGCTTGAGTGCTAAGAACCTCGCTCTGATACCACTTGTTAGGATCGGGGACGCCCTTGGAGGACCGGTTGTTTCCGGTTTCGGTAAAGGGTGGCCGCTTACAACACACACACTTTGGTGATAGTCCGGTTAAAGACTAAAACCGTTCTCAGCACTGCACAAACTGTTACAGACTCTTGAACCGGGTTCAAGGGCGGAAATGTCTGTTTCAGGTTGAAGCAACGAATGCGACTTTAGATGATGTTTTAAGAAGGAGTCGGTTTAATGGAGGTGAGTGACCGGTTTTAGGAGTATGATTAGTCTGCGGTTTACGTTAAGAAAACAAGAGATGAAAGCGAATGAAAGAACACGAGACAAGAGATTTGTTTATGGATGTTCGGAGCAAACCCTCCTACGTCACCCCTTCTTCTCAGGTTATGAGAAGGATCTCCACTAACTCTTTAGAGTTACAACAACACTGCCGGTCGAGCCCAACTTCGCTACTCGCCGGTTACACCAAACTCACACTTTGATGTAATACAACAACACAACACAATAACACACAAAAGGCTTCCGGTTTTAGACACACCGGTTTTGGAATATAAGACTTTATCTCTCTGAACTTCTTCGAACTACATTGAATGAAGACGATCCGTCTTCCTTTTATAGCTGAAAGTAGCCAACGGTTACTTTCTTCTCTCTCTTGCGGATTGGTCGATCATTATCACGCCTGTTTGCAGAGAGGTTGCTTGCACGCTTCAACTTCCTCAACACCTGGCATTCATGCAGGTGACTCTGAGTATAGGATGACATAGCCGGTTTTTCAGATTGTAACACGTGTTGAGCATCCACTACCGGTTGTCAGCATCGGATCAACAAAGCATCATTGCTTTCCTCGCATGCTTCTGATCGGATCTGATCTTCTTTTATTCTTTCAAGACACGTTTCTTCCGTCATGGTACGTCACTCTTGAATTTGAATCTTCTGACTTTTGTTCTGAACCATCCGGTCTTTTGTGCCTTGTGCTGTATCATCCGGTTGGAGAGTATAATCTTTCTTCTTCGTTAACCGGTCGCTTGAAAGAGTAGAACCGGTTCCTCTGATCTTTAACTTGTTCACTTGAGACTGGTTTCTTTGAAGTAGCAGCAACCGGTTTTTGATGCCCCAACCGGTTCATACGGTTTTTAGAAGTACCTGCACATGAAGATTAACCTCTGTTTAGTTCGTCTGGCCGGTTCCAAAATTAATCTACTTAATTTTTCTATCAATTTCTCCCTTTTTGATTATTTAGAATAAATATTCAAAAATTGTAATGTATGGCCGGTTCCAAAATTAATCTTCTTAATTTTTCTATCAGTTATGCTGTTTGGTTCCTTAATCATATACATATTCTTTAAGTGAGTTAGTCTCTCAAATCCATCTCATTTTAAGATAATCTCTTAAAAAATCAATTTTTTCAACAATTCTGATCTAACCTTGAAAATCATATTAGAATATTTTGAACTTGTTAAATTCTTATTCATACAAAAAAATTAGCTTAATTTTTTAAAATTATTAATGACTAACTCAGTAACATAGTAAGAGTCTTAACTCTTGTAAATTAATCAAATTAACATAAAGATAAAGTAACGGTAGAATATTGAGCTACTGAGAGTAGGGGTGAGCATTGGGTGAATTTATTCGTAATCCAATTCGATCCGAATCCAAAATACTAATTCAGATTGAATATTTCGGATTGGATTTAGATTGGATTGGATTGAGTTATGATTGAATTAATTCGGATTGGATTAGGATTATCAAATTATCCAAACTATCTAAATAAAAATATATTTTTCAATTTTGTTTTTCTTTAAACTAGCCTTTAGGAGTAATGATATAAAACCGAGAAAAAAAATTACGGTAAAAATGTGATAACATTTTTAATTGACTCTCACATATATATATTCAAATTAACTACAACTCTCGACCCGACAATCCAAATATTTTGAAAATTTAGCATCATTATAATTATATATATATATATATATTTCAATTTAATATAATATATTTTTGACTTATTTTCGCATCACTTAGTCAACAATTTTTTTTTTGAATTCTGAATTTTTTAATTATAACATTAAAATGTTAATAAAAATAATAAAATAAATCAAAATTAAGTAATTAATTAAGAAAATATTAAATGAGATTATCTTAGATGTGAGCATTTGACGGATTAATCCGAACCGAATACAAATTACAAAATTTGATTAATTATTTCGGTTTTAATTAAATTCGGATTGAATTAAATTTAGATTTCATTTAATTAGGAGTTAATTTGAATAATCCAATTAATCCAAAATAATTTGAATTAAAATATATAATATACTTAATTCACTATTTCATTTTTTAATTAAATACAAATAAAATAAATTAATTATAAAAAAAATATTATTAAATAATTTCAAGTTCACAATTAAAAAAACAATTATATATATATATATATATATATATATATATATATATATATATATATATTAGTTTGGAGTGTCCAAACCATATTCAATCCAATTCATATTCAATCTGTATTAATTAAGAAAATGATTTGAATTACTTTAGTTTGTATTTAATTCGGATCGGACAAAACGGATCGATTTTACCCCTAACTAAGAGTGAAAAGTTAGAGTGATAATATTATTTAGATATGACTTATTGTTTAAATTATAAATGTGTAATATATAAAAGATATTGAGTGTAATAAAAATAAGAACCGACAAAAAACAATGTGTAGAGTATAAATAAAGCAAACATGTTGAGTGCAAGTAAATTACACAAATTCTAAGAAAGATGGAGATATAGTATCAAATTAACTTACATATGATAGACTTCAAATTCATATATTTTTGGAGACAGTTAACTAATTTGTAACTTAGATTTATCATTCAACATTTAACACTTAGTTCTCAGTTTTATCAAACTCATGATATTAAGTGCTCTGCAACAACTCTTATTTGATCATCCAAACATTCCTAAAGAAGAAAGTATGAACACAAGTTACAGATGAAATTAATCAGATATAATGCATTTGGTTTCAGTTTTAAAAAGAGTAAATAACAATAAAATTTGATTATAATAAAAAAAAAGGAAAAAAATGTCCTCTTATTGTTCCCCTTATGTATTTCATGCTACTGCATATAATGCCAGTTCTAGCATCTAGATTCTCTTTGTAGTGAAATTGACATTTGACATTGTTTTTGATGAAAAAATTGAGTGATGATCTTTTACAACTTAGTTCAATAAGTAAATACTTTTTTTTTCAATTGGCACAGTTAATTCATTTGTTTGGGAAACCCTCCTTTGAATACTGTCAAAATATACATGAAATAAAGTAATTGTTACTTCTTCAATTATGCAAATAATATATATTTTTTGAGTTAATTAGTTGATACTAGTGCAAAAATATTTGAGTGATGATATGGAGAGCGATGTTGGGGCAGCAACTACCCAACCTCACATCCACGTTGATTAAAAAAGTCAGCCTTCTCCCATCTGTAGAGAGCTTAAAAGTGCGATCATAGATTTCTCTCTCAATTAAAAAACCAAAATCGAAACTGACGACTAGTACGAAGACGACGAACGCGAAGAAGACCACTGTGAAGACCATTGCAAAGAAGACGTTAACATGTATTATTTCTATTTTTAAAGTAAACTGTAATGTATGTATGAACTGTAATATTCATTTTAATGTGAAATGTAATATATGAAATGTAAGTGTCATTTAAATAATGATATGTAATGAGTTTTAAATTGAAGTGTACTATCTGATACACTGAAGTGAAACGTTATATATACTAAACTATAATTTATTTTACACTAAACATTAATGTTTTATAAAACTCAAATAAAATGTAATGTAATGTCTGAACTTTAATCTAATGTCATTTAAATACTATTTTGTAATGAGTTTTAAACTGAAATGTAAATTCTGAAAAATTGAATTGTAATGGTTGATAAACTTAAGTGTACTGTCTAATTAACTGAAGTGTAATATTTGAAAAACTAAAGTGGTAATATCTCATACACTAAAGTGTAACGTCATATATACCCAACTGTAATTTATTTTACACTAAACATTAACGTTTAATAAAGCTCAACTAAAATATAAAGTAATGTATGAACTGTAATTTAATGTCATTAAAATACTGATATGTAATGAGTTTTTAAATTCAAAATTAAATTCCGAAAAACTAAAGTGTAATGCTTGATAAACTTAAGTGTATTGTCTGATTAACTAAAGTGTAATGCTTGAAAAACTGAAGTGTACTATCTGATACACTGAAGTGTAATGTCTGTAACTTCTATTAACAAAAGTACGTTGGACTTGATTTATCTTTGTAAGAGAATACATAGGCAGCCACTCATGGGATTTATTTAAAATAATGTTTAAAATAAAACTCTTCTATGTCAACACTAAAGGCACTCAATGACGAGAATAATTTTAAATGTACTTATTTTGCAATTTAGGTACTACGCCTGACTTGATTTCTCATTTTATGAAAATACATAATCAGCATGTCACAAGCTTGGTCCTAATAAAAAAATTTCTATGTCAACACTATGAGCATTTTTATAAAAATAAAAATGATAATAAATAAAAAAAATGACTATGAAATTTTTTTCCCTTTTAACACGATGAGTCAGATTTAAGTCACAAAAAAAAGCATAGTCCACCGTCAAATGTGTACAAACACAATCAATCTGTCAAGAAGGCGTGAGATTCAATGAGTCTTCAACGTTGAAAGGCTCTAAAGGTACTTCGTTTAGGAAGTGAATATGTTAGAAAGGTGAAAGACAAACCCTTTACACAATATCGAGAAAACATGATTTTTCTAAGTGTATAGATGAATCCAAAACCCCAATATTGAAACTAGGGGCATTGAGAACGACTAAATGATTTCACATGTTTGGTTAAGATCACGTATGAGTTAAGAAAATTGAGAAGAGTGTACATATTTTTGATCCCTTTAGCGAAGAGCGAGTAAAGAAAGAAACACGAAGCGTGAGACGAGGATTTAGAAAACAAGTGAGGATAAAGAAATGTAAGTTGTTTCCTTGGTTGTTTCAAAAGGAGTCAAAGTAATTCCTGAAATTTGAACATAGTACTATCCAATTGAAATCACTCGAAACTCTTTCGGGGAGCGTATGAAAACTTGATGAAAAAGTCAATGCCCAAACTCAAAACCATTGTGATCAACGAAGGTGTTTCATCTATAATAAAAGTTATATGTGAGAACTTAAGACCTCTAAAAAAGAGAAGAGTAAAACACGAGAACTTGCATCATCAAACAAGACTATGTTGGTTAAGATATTGAAATTGTTGGGAAAAACCCTGATCAAAACACAAAAGAAGAAAACAAACGAAAGAACATTAACAGAATTTGATAACGTAGTTCGGCCAAAATATTGCCTACGTCTCCGAGCACTAAGGCTATCAATTAATAAGGAAGAAGAGATGCAAATATTTGGTGCAATAAACTAAAGAGGGGAGAGTTTCTTTTATACACAAAGAAACTTATTCATCTCCCATCATCTTCCGATGTGAGATTTATTCTAATTGTGAATATAGTTTCTTTTATATACTAAGAAACTTCTTTCACTCTCATCATCTTTCGATGTGGGATTCTAATTGTGCCAAAAAACAACAAATCTCCACCTTGGCACAATATCCAATTACAACTCTTCGTTATTAAAAAATAGTTCTCTAGTGCTTCCAATTGGCGCTCTTTAGCGCCGACTCAAATGCGGAAGGTGTTTACCAAATCTAAACAATGTTTAGATTTGGGTTTTCCCTTGTCTTTCATCTCGAACTCTTTACACAATTGAGCCTTCAATTTGTCAATTTCATATTGGCTCTTTGATGCTATCAACATATCATCAACGTACAAGAGTAGATAGATATAAGACTCATCTTACAATTTGCGCAAATACAAACATGAACTGAATCTGTTTCTTGTGTACTTGTGCTCCATCATAAATTTGTTCAACTTGCAAACCCAATTTTCTTTATCAGCAACTTTGAATTCATTTGGTTGATAAATGTAGATTTCCTCGTTCAAATGACCCTATATGTCTGCGGTTTTCACATCTGGTTGAGCTAGCTATAAATTCATCTGCGCTACCAAGGCCAACAAAATTCTAATGGAAGAGTGTTTAACAATAGGAGAAAGTACCTCATTATAATCACCTCCTTCCTTCTGATCGGAGTCTTTAGCTACCAAATTTTCCTTGTAGCGAATATCAAAATTTTCGGGAAATCCTTCTTTCTTAGCAAAGATTCATTTAAAACCAATAGCCTTCTTAGCAAAGATGCGTCAACTTACATGTCTCATTCTTCTGAAGAGATTGCATCTCATCTTCCATAACACCTCTCATTTTTTCCATTTTCAGTACTTCGACTGACATTTGAAAAAGTGGATGGAACATCATCTACGACTAGAAGTACATAGGTCGCCATGTCAGCAAACCGACCTGGTTTTTGAATAACTCGCCTTGGCCTATTAACAACAATTGATTCACGTTGTTCTGAAGGTTCTTGGGTCGGAATCTCTTCCTCATTTGACTCTTCGTTTGTTGTCGGAGAGTAACTTATAGTTGGCTTATCTTTATCTGCTCAAACTCCACATGTTGCGGAGTACAATCAATCTTGTCTGGTGTTACCTTCTTCAATATTGAATAATCATCAAAAGTAACATCTCTACTGATAATAGTTTTCTTTGCATCCAAACACCAGAGTTGATACTCTTTAACTCCCGTAGTAAATCCCGTAAAAAGAGCCTTTTTTCCTTGTGGATCCAAATTTGATTCAACTCCATGATAATATATTATAGAACCAAAAATATACAAAGAATCATAATCAGTTACATATTTTCCAGACCATACCTCTAATGGAGTCTTGCCACCAAATGTAGAGTTGGTAGGTGATTTACAAAATGTTGAGCATATGACACAGCTTTTGCCCAAAACTTCCTGTCTAACCCAGCATTAGACAACATATATCGAACTTTCTCCACCAATGTTCTATTCATACGTTCCGATACTCCATTCTGTTGTGGTGTTTTTCTGACTGTGAAGTGTCGAACAATGCCACACTCTTAGCATAACTTCTATAATGAATCATTCTTATATTCTCCACCGTTATCAGTCCGAAGAACTTTGATCTTTCTTCCTGTCACGTCTTCAACTTGAGTTTTCCATTTAAGAAAAATCTCAAACACTTCATCTTTGTTCTTCATAGTAAACACCCATACTCTTCTGGAAAAATCATCAATAAATGTAAAAAAATAATGTCTACCTCCAAGAGAATGAGTTTTGGCAGGTCCCTAGATATCTGAGTGCACATAATCCAAAATACCATTGGTGTTATGGATTTTAGTTCCAAATTTTACTCGCCTTTGTTATCCCAGAATAAAATTTTCACAAAAATCTAATTTACAAACTTTTGTATCTTTCAACGATCCTTGTTTGACAAGAGTTTGTATAGATTTCTCACCAGCATGCCCCAATCGCATATGCCATATCTTTGTTGCCTCTAACTCCTTATTGCTCCCGGAAGTTGATACATCTGTGGTCCCATTAACTGTACTACCTTGATAGTAATACAAATTATTATTTTTCCAGATAGTATTCAACATCACTAGTGCTCCAAAGATTACCTTAAGAAATACATTTTCCAATTTCACATGTAGACCTTTTGACTCCAAGGCCCCCAAAGAAATGAGAGTCTTTTTTATATTTGGTATGTACTAAACCTCTCTGATAATTCTGGTGGATCCGTCCTCATTTCTCAGCTTGATTGAACCTATCCCCTTTATTTTACATGTATTAGCATCTCCCATGTAAACAACTCCACCATCCAACTCCTTAAAGTCAAAGAACCACTTTCGAACTGGTGTCATATGATAAGTGCAGACTGAGTCCAATATCCACGCATCAGGATGTGATGTTGTGTGTGACATCGATAAAGAGTATTCTAAATCTGCATCACCTTTGTTTTCTGCAAAAATTTGCATCTTCAGAATCTTTCTCTTTCTTCTTCAACTTTGGGAAGTTAGTCTTCCAATGTCCATTCTCACGACAGAAAGCACATTCATCTTTGGCAACTCTACTTTCAGATCTTCCTCCTTTCCCTTTTGATTTGCTTTGTTGACGACCCCTAACCATCAATGCTTCATCTATTGTACCTATTTTACTTTTCCTTTTGTCATGCTTTCTTAATTCATGACTATATAAAATAGAACTTACAGCATCAAAAGAAACATTTCCATTCCCATGAAGTAACGTTGTTTCTAAGTGTTCAAATTCATCAGGAATGGACGATAACAACATCCAAGCCAAATCTTCATCCTCAAACTTAACATCAAGGTTTAACAAATCCGCTACTAATTGATTAAACTTAGTTATATGTTTATTCATAGTAGTACCTAATTGGTAATCAAACTGGAACAACCGCTTCTTCATAAGGAATTTATTTTGACCACTCTTCTTCAGAATTTGTCCTCCAATGCTTGCCATAGTTTTTGTGCAGAAGTTTCATTCTTCACAGCATACTTTTTCTCTCTAGACAGGCATGATCGAATTGTTTCGCATGTCAAACGATTCATGATACTCCACTATTTTTCTTCTATACCATCTGGCTTTCCGACCTCAATAGCAATATCTAGACCCTACTGAAAAAGACAATCTAGAACCTCACATTGCCACATGCCGAAATGCCCAGTTACATTAAAGATTTTCACTGCAAACTTCAAATTCGACATCGGTGTCCTCGTCCAGGATAACGAAGAAGTTGATGCCCCTTTTGAAGATTACACCATGCCAAGGACGAACCATCGGCTCTGATACCACTTGTTGGGAAAAACTCTGACATAAACACAAAAAAAGAAAACAAATGAAAGAACACTAACAAAATTTGATAACGGAGTTCGGCCAAAATATTGCCTACATCTCCGAGCACTAAGGCTATCAATTAATAAGGAAGAAGATATACAAATATTGGGTGCAATAAACCAAAGAGGGGAGAGTTTCTTTTATACACTAAAAAACTTACACAACTCCCATAATCTTCCGATGTGGGATTTATTCTAATTGTGAATATAGTTTCTTTTATATACTAAGAAACTTCTTTCACTCCCATCATCTTTCGATGTGGGATTCTAATTGTGCCAAAAAACAACAGAAATCACTACTTGTTGTTTACCCTAGGCACTTATTAGAATTACAAAATACAAGAACAAAAGTGTATTGATTCTATAAGATATACTCCGGTCATAGGGAAAGAGACGATTAAAGATACACTCATAAGGGTTGAGATATTGAAATCACTATTTGTTGTTTGCCTAAACTTTTGTCCGGTTTGCTAAACGCAATGAAAAAGTATATACAATAAAAACCGCTTAACTTAGCTATGGAACTTACACCGTTTCTCTCTTTATTTATTTTTTATTTGATCGTGAGGGGGAATTTATTCTTTTTAGTGAATGAACAATCGAAAAATACAGCTCTGGAGATTTTTAAGGAAGCGCGATCGGCACATGCGGCACATCACGGCACGATCGGCACAGCGGCACGATAGGCACATACGACACGATCGTCAAAGGTGATACAATATTGTCTTGAGTCAGAAGTCATCAAATCGGCACTGAAATCACCATTTATCAAAGGAAGTACGATCGGCACGAGCGGCACGATTGGCACGGGCGACACGATTGGCACAGACGGCACATCCCGATCTACACGGGCGACATGATATTGTCTTGCATCATAAATGATTAATTAAGTTTCTCTAGGGTAGGGTTTTTTGTACATTTGTAAACATCGCTGGAATTTTCTCTCGATTGCGATTTATTTGTGATCATTTCTTAGGTTTCCTACAATTACTCTGTTATTTTTCTCTGTTTCTGCCATAATGGGGAAGGGAATGGACAAAAGTAATAAATCTAAAGAAGTTAGGGATTTTTTGTTGGAAGGAATCAAGGAAGCAGCCGTCAAATACATTGAAAATATTGCTGAAGAAGTTATCAAAGAACAGTAGGATACCAACACAAGTACGCAATCTACTCCAGCTGCTACTGGGAAAATTCCTGTTGAAATTGAGGTAGGAAAATATGGGATAATGAAAGAGCTTGGAAGATACGCTATAATGAAAGAGCTAATCTGTTTGGGCTCAAGAATCAGATTACAAAGCTCCTTATGCATGTCAAAAGGGAGAAATTGTCATTAATAAGGAGAAAGCACAACAGATTACAATTCAACTCAACATTCACTATCTTCAAGATTGGAATCTGCTGAAAAAAGAAGAATATGAAGAAATTGTTCAATGGTCAGTTGCTACAATGAATGAGCTGATGAAAGCTCCCAAATCTAAGTCGTATACTATCCGGAGCAACTCGACATGGAAAAATAATGATGTCTGGAAGAACAACAATGCAAAAGAGATAAAAGATAATGCTTATAAAGGGAAAATCTACTTGGGCAATACACAGACAAAAGTTGAGGTACTGAATTCTACATTTGAATTTAAATTGCCTACTGAAGTAGAGGGAAATTATATAAAGGAATGGGAAAATGTAGTTGTGGGAAACTACATAGGGAAAAACAGAGTATCCTTCCCAATTACTAAAGATGCACTATTGAAGCAATGGAAAGGAAAATGGCTGGAAATAATTTCAGCAAATGTCCATGATTTATATTTTTTTAAATTCAAGAAGGGATCTAATCTAGAGTAAATTCTAGAAAATGAGCATACATATATAGAATCCAACTATATAAAATTAGAAAAATAGTCTGAAGACTTAAACCTATTGAGTAAACCAAAAGAAACTGCACAGATATGGTTCAAGCTCTGGAATATATCTTCACATATGTATAATTCTGAAGCCTTTAGTCATTGTGCAGGTTTATTAGATAGACCATTATACATGGATCCAATTACTGAAGAAGGAGAGCACACATATCATTTGCTAGAATTAGCATTGAGGTGCATCCTAGAAACATAACAATATTATTATATTTATAAATAACCAACACAATTATATGATATAATTAAAAAATAATAACAATTTGTTAATTTTTCTATTAGAAAATACCCATTTTGACCTTCTTTTTAGAAGAATAAGTGTTCAATTTGTCAAATTATTAAAAAAACATCAAATTATAAAATATAAACTAACTATTTTCATATTTATAACCACTCGCTTATGTTTAAAACTATTTAAGAAGTTTTTAGTAAAATTAAATCTACAACTTTTAATTTATTTTGTTTAAACTCTTTTTTATTTAAAGTTATCTTAGTGAATTAAGATTTTAGTCTTTTATCATTGTTGAATCATTGGGGGTATTTTACTTTTAATAACAATTTAATCTACATTGTTATTAAAGTTATCAAAATCGCGAGTCAACTTTTCGAGTTTGCGAGTTAACTGATAGAGATCGAGTCACGAGTGGATGAAATTCGGGTGTGAACAAAATCGTAATGAAATCGCGAGTTAACTCGGTTAAATCGTGAAACTCGGTAAAATTGTAAATATCTTTTTTTTCTCCACTCTTGAATCTATTATAACAGTATTACGTCACTCTTATCTTTTTCATCGATATTTCAAACATTTTCCTCCCTTATTTGATCTGACTATTATGAGAGAAAGAAAGAAGATTGAAAGTTTTAGTGAGGGAGTAAAGAAAGGTGAAGAGAAGATTATCACAGTAAATATTAAGTTTCTTTTTATTAATAAATATTATAAATATTATAAATATATAAATATATAAATAATAATTATAATTTTATACTTATATTTATTTTTTTTAGTGCAAATTCTTATTAATTTAAATAAAATTATTTGTTTATTTTATATATATTAGTTGAATATTAAATAAAATACAAATATATTTAATAAATCTAATTTATTAAAATACCGTTGTTTTATATTTTGAAAAATTAGTTTAACTTATAGTTTTTTTTTATATAAATTTAAAAATTGATGCTGAGGATGATATTAAACAATTACCTACAAGTAAATTAAAAGAAGATGATTGGGCTTGGGCCAAATAAAGCCCATATTAAATATAGTTAAAAAAGAAATTCAATTTCTATCCCGTCGTTATTATAAATATAAAGAGGATAAACCCTAATCAGAAAACGCCATTAACGTCAAATTCTGCATTAGATTCAAGAACTGTTCTGTTCGTATAATCTCTTTCGGATATTACTGATTTTACAGATTGAGAACGGATCGAGATCCTTCTTGAAGATAATTCTACAAACAGGTATGTGATTTTGCATTATAATTTGTTCATTATCTTCAATGTTTATATTCGCAATCTTCTTCGCCATTTTTGATTATCAAGCTTCATTTGCACATTCTCAATGCTTCTCCGAAAACTCTATCTATACATGTTCTTTTTCAAAGTTTGGTTTCAATCCTCCATCCACGAAACTCAACTTATCCATCTACAATCATCAAACCGAAATCCGTGTTACAAGCAAACAAATCATTCTCCTCGATGAATTGCATGATGGATGGTTCATCCAATACCTGCATTAGAGTCTTCCAGTAATACCGAACTTAACAACGACTCACTTGCTCCAAACCCTAAAACCCTAAAACCCTAAACACGACTTAAGAAGCGATCTGATCTACTTATGATTTTATGCATGTATTATTAATTTATATTAGTCGTGTGCATGTATTATTAATTTATATTAGTTGTTACAGATGATCATCTTTTTTATTATATCTCATTGAATTATTATTATTGTTTCAGAGTACGTAATGACGAAGGAAACGATCAACCAATGTGATAAAAGAGAGAAGAATTTTGGGACGGGAAAAAAGAAGATCCAGATAGAAAGAATTGATAATAAAAAGCAGAAATCGGTGGCCTTCTCCAAACGGAGAATGGGCCTCTTTAAGAAGGCGGATCAATACCGCAAAAGTACTGGCTGTAAGATCGCCGCCATTGCCTTCTCACCGGCGGGTCATCTCTACACCACCGACGGCGGCGACGGCACGTCTGTTGATGAAATTGTCGACAATTATCTGAGTTTGGCTGGTCTTCCATCCACGAGAAATGAAGACGATAGTAGTAGCAGCAGCAGCAGCGATGCGGCAAAGCTGACTGGGTGGATATTAGACGAGATTATTGCTGGAGAGAAGAGTAATGGAGATGATCCCCTTGCGATGAAGGCCTTATTGGAGATGATTAAACAGGAGGTCGACAACCGCATAACATGCTAGCTAGCTAGCGATTTAAAAATGTATTTGTATTGTTTAGCGATTAAAAAGTATATATGTATTGTTTAGGGATTTAAAGTGTATTTGTTGTATTGTTTAGCGATTTAAAAGTGTATTTGTATTGTTTAGCGATTTAAAAGTATATATGTATTGTTTAGCGATTTAAAAGTATATATATGTATTGTTCATATGGACGGCGATATACCACTATTCAAAAGTTTCATTATTTGCAATTAACCGGTATTGATTACACATTTATATCAACACATTTAATGATGGTCAAACATATAACAATATTGACAAAATTGGCAAGAGATGTGAAGATCTTTGAGAGTTTGAGGAAAAATGAGTTTCAATGTCTTATTTGAAGTTTTAAGAAATGAATTAATGGGGTTGTGTTCATGATTTGATTACATCTTGTGGTTCAATTAAGTCTAAAATTTGTCAATATCTTGTTATGAATTGAGTGGAATCATTTAATTTAGTGAATATCTAAGTAAATTGAATTTGGATTTGGTGAATCTAAACATGAGACAAATTATAAAATTTGATTTATAGAAATCTTTCCGATTAAATCTAACATGAAATTGAATTGAAAAGTGAGATAAGAGATTCCATAATAATAAATGAAGATAGATTTGGGAGGAAGTGAAATAGATTTATTCATCAATTAATGATATTTTTTATCTGAAAACATCAAACTGATTTTAAAATTAATTATAGAATTCTTTACAGTTTAATAACTTTGAATAATTAGACCTAGCTAGCTTGGATTCAAAGATAAGATCTAGTATAATATAATAGAATATTTTATTCATGTTTTAATTAAACCTAGGATTCAAAGATCTAGTTTAATATAATAAAATATTTTATTCATGTTTTAACGTTTTCTATTTGGATTGTTTTTATGTTAAAATTAAATAATTTTTAAAAGGTTATAAATTCGAAATTAATTTCTACTCAAGGTCTTAATTTGTTTTTATTCCAAGTTCTGTTCCATTAACTTGAGATCTAATTCAATATTTTTTTTATAATATTAATATTATATTAGTTTTCTTATAAATTTAATTTAATTTTTATATTAAAGATATCTTATGTAACTCTAAATAAAAATTTAATATAATCTTTTTATATATATAATTTTTTTTTTTAAAAAACGGTTAAAACTATTTTATTAAAATTCCAAAAGTGGAAGTATTAGAAATCAAAACAAGACAAATCATAGATATGATTATGAATAACAATAAAAAAACCCTAAAAAAAATTAATTAGTAGTATTTATACATTCTAAAAAACAGAGATTACAAACAAAAAAAACTACATTCAAACCTAACTATCATAACATGACATTTCACATGCCATCTGTTTTCATTGAGAGACCTTCTTCCCCTTCCTATTCCTCTTCCTCTAACGATGAAAGGAGATTGTATTGAAGATGACGATGAGTATTGTTGTTTATCATTTTAAATTTTCTCTTTGTATGAGCCCATTTTGAATTGATAGAAATAATTGTTTCTGAAAATTTCAGGGATTTTACCTTTGTTATCTTCAACTTGAATTTATGTATTCTTGTCTTCCTTATCTTCAACTTCAGCTTCAGATTACACATCGATTTTGGAATCTTCTTTATCGGCTCTATAATTCTCTGTTTCAGCTTTGAAATTATATGTGTCTTCTTTTTGAGTTTCTTTAACAACAACTTGAGGTTCATCTTCCATTTTCAACACAATCCTTTACATTACAGAAAATTTTATTTTCCTCTTTACCTTTATTCCCTTTACTTTCTTTCCTTCACCACTTTCTTTTTTCCCAGAATTCTTCTTGATTTTTTCTACAAATTTTTGATCTTTAAAATTAGCCTCATCTGTTTCCTTCTTTTTCTTTCCTATTTCTTGATTTTTCTGCTCTTCTTCTTTAGCTTTATCACATTTATTGTGCAAGAAAGTGTTACAGAAAACACACATTTTTGGTTTTCATTCATAAGAGATCTCCATTATATTATGCTTTCTTTTTCTGTCAACAACTGCCATTTTCATTGGTAGGATAATCCTATGATGCAGTTCAATGCTAATTCTAGCAAAGGACAAATGCTCACATTCATCAGTTATTGAGTCCATATATAATGGTTTCCCAGTTGTACCTACTAAATGACTAATTGTTTCATCATTGTACATGTGGGCTAGAATGTTTTAGAGCTTGAACCAAATTTGGGCCATTTTCTTTGGTCTGCTCTGTAAATTCATCTCTTCATACCACTTTTCCATCTTCATACAATTTGATCCTATATAAGTATGTATTTTCTCCAAGATTTCTTTCAAATTTGAGCCATTTTTAAACTATATGAAGTAGATGTCATGTATGTTTACATAAACTTTTTCATGTCCTTCTCCCACTGTATAATTAGAGCATCTTTGGTAGTTGGGAATGATAATATGTTTTTCCCAATGAAGTTTTGAACCACCACAAACTCTCAGTCTTTAATACAATTTTCCTCTACTTTAGAAGGCAATTTTAATTTAAAAGGAGAGTTGAGTACCTCTACCTTTATTTGGATATCCCCAAGTAGACTTTTCCTTTGTAGGAATGGTTTTCAGATTTTTTTTCCTGCATTATTCCACCATACTTTATTGACTTTCTATGTTGAATTACTTCTGATAGTGTAGGTCTTGGATTTGGGAGCCTTTATCGACTCATTTATTGCATCAACTAACCATTTAATTATCTCCTCATATTCTACTTTCTTCAAAAAAATTCAGTTCTGAAGATAATAAATATTGAGTTGAACTGTTATTTGTTGAACTCTCTCTTTACTGATTGTGATTTTTCCCTTCTTGGCATGTATCATGAGTTTGATAATTTGGTTTTTAAGACCAAATAGTTTGGTCTTTCGTTATAACCAACCTTCCATACTCACTCTTTGTTGCCCTGTTTTCCTATATTATTTTCTACATGAATTTATACAGGATATGTTGATTTAGTTTGTTTTCCTCCTACATTTCTTGGATAATTTCATCAGTTATCCTCTCAATCTCTTTTCCTGCAATATTCTTAATTTTTTCCAGAATGAACTCCCTTACTTCTGTAAATTTATTAATTTTGTTCTTCCCCTTCCCCATAATGGCATAAACAATGTAATATAACAGGTTAATTGTAGAAACCCTAAAAGATGGTCACAAATAAACTGCAATCGAGGACAAATTCCAGCGGCACTTACAACTTCACAAAAAACCCTAGACTAGCAACACTTAATGGATGACTTACGACGCAAGGCTATATCGTGCCACTAATGTCGATCGTGCAGTGTCGCATGTGCCTATCGTGTCGCCCGTGTCGATCGTGCTTTGTCGCTTGTGCCGATCGCGCTTCCTTTAATCAATGGAGATTCTGATGTTGATTTGATGACTTACGATGCAAGAAAAAATCATGCCTATCGTGTCGCATGTGCCTATCCTGTCGTCGTGCCAATTGTGTTGTGTCTCTTTTGCCGACCGCGCTTCCTTTCAAATCTCCTTACATTTTTATCTATTCCTAGGGTTTCATTTGCTTGTATGCTTATGAGTCCTCAAATCAATCTCCTTATATATTCTAACATGGTACTCGAGCAAAAAATTTGTTCTTAAGCTACACAATATAGTTTTTCGCTATCTTCATCAATGGTTTCGGGCTCTAATAATGTTATATTAATTATTATTATTTTTTTAATAATACTTTTTTCTTTCAAATAATTATGTTAATGTTCTTATTTTTTTTGGCAATAATATTCTCTGAGTTTTGTTTTCGGTTGTTTTTTTATCCCAGTAGTCAATGCCCATATTTTTATTAGTCTTAATCCAATCATATGTGATTCTTTACTGGTTATTTAGTCAACACATTGTCATCCTTTCGATATGATGAGTTTCTTTGTTGTTTCACCCCAACATTCTATGCCCATGAGATTCTACCTTTTTCAATAGTTTTCTTTTATGCAATACACTACCATCCCATCGTTGGATGGATATCGAGACTCATAAGTAACTTCAGAGTTCATTTGGTTGTTGTTTAACACGTTTTCACACGTTTTGGCACGCTTAACACGATTTTAACATGTTTAATACGTTTTTTCAAATGTTTTTCATGTTTTTGGCACGTTTAACACATTTTGGCATATTTAACACGTTTTTGACATGTTTAATACGTTTTTCACATTTTTCACGCTTGACACGTTTAATACGTTTTTCACACGTTAAACATGCTAAAACGTGAAAAACGTGTTAAACATGACAAAAATGTGAAAAATATGTTAAAAATGCCAAAAACGTGCTAAAACGTGTTAAAACTAGTCAAAACGTGTTAACGTACAAAAAAAACATATTTCAAGTTATTGTTTTTGAAAGTCGAATCATTGTTGTATTGATAGGCTTAACCCTTCTCACAAATATTTTATTAATCGTGTTTAAAATCTAATGTAAGATTATTATTCTTGAATTAAAGTGTTTTATTTAGATTATAAATCTTCATTATTTATCATGTATTGGCTTAGTGTTTATTGTGATCGGATTATAATTTTCCTTTTATCAATTGATAATTGTGCTTGAAAGTAATAAAATGATGAAACTTATTTAATAAAATTATAATATTCTTAAACAAAATTCATGAGGTTTATTTTTTTTTATTATATTTGAACAAATTGTTTTTTATGGTTAGTACACTAAGTTTTTTAGTTTATATATATACAAATACAGTTACTTTTATAAACTTTGAAGATCATGTCGGTATTGCAAATTTTAAGCTATTAGATAACTCAATTAGTATTCAATGGCAGCCATTATTTTTATTGTCATTTTTTCAAAACATATATATTACTTATGTTTTTTTTTTTAAATTGTAATGCAAATTGTGGAAAATACTGATAACATTATGTTACGACTTGTTTCGTAAGGTGTGTTTTGGGTTCAAGAATCAAGTTCTTGATCTCTAAGACCGGTGAAAATTCTATAATCAAAGGGCCGCGGAAGGTTTTGATAGAGAATTTGGGGGAAGGGATAGAAGAACCAATGGTGCGAAGAGAAATACTGTTTGTCTATGTCAAACAGTCCATAGTAAATAATAATAGACAAATGTGGCCGAAGTTCATATCTTCATTGTTCCATTCATGGGTCCTTGGGGAAGAAAGATCAGCCTTATATAGGTGATGTCTTTCCCTAGAATATTCGGTTACAACAACTACTAGAAAATAACAGAATTCGGTTTGTAAAATAAAAAAAGGAAAGCAAAACAAAATATTAATACAACAAAACAGAAATCAGGCCCATGTGCACCATAGGACCGAGAACGGGTTCCGAGAAAGGTTGCTGGAATTATTATATGACCGAGGCCTTGATTTTAGACCCTAACATTAACTCCCCCTTCAAAATTTGTCGCCCTCAACGAAAAAGACCGTGGTCTGCCGAGCCTCTAATGTGCATGCTCAAAATTTCAAAGAATTCGGTCAGACTTCAGCAAGTCCAGCATGTGTCGGAGTCTAGGACCGCATTTCTTAGAAGCCTTCGGTCTTCCCGCTCCACATCAGTCCTTCCTTCGGCCCTACACGCCAGGTGCAGAAAAGGGTCATTTTTCT